>NW_012109186.1:717856-852975 GCF_000951045.1 Mandrillus leucophaeus
ACGCGCCTTGGCCTGCCAAAGTGCTGGGATTACAGGCATGAGCCACCGCACCTGACCACCATAATGTTTTAATTACTTTGCTTTGTAATATAATTTGAAACCAGGAAATGCCTCCACCTTTGATTTTCTTTGTCACAATTGTATTCACTATTTGGGGTGTTTTGTGGTTCCATACACATTTTAGGATTGCTTTTTCTTTTTTTCAAGGTGAATTTCTTTGGAATTTTGATGGGGATTGTGTTGAATCTGTATGTCACTTTGGGTAGTATGTACATTCTAACAGTATTAATTTTGCTAATACAGAAAACGTAGACTATTTGTGTTCAATTTCTTTCATCAGTGTTTTTCAGTTTTCAGTGTACAGATCTTTCACTTCATTGGTTAAATTTATTCCTAAGCATTTTGTTTGTTTTCATACTACTATAAATGGCATTGTTTTCTTGATTTCTTTTTCTGATTATTTTCATGTAAAGAAATGAAACTGAGTTTTGTATGTTGATTTCGTAGCCTCCAATGTTACTGAACTTATTAATTCTAATAGTGTTTTAGTGGAGTCCTTAGGGATTTCTATATATAGGATCATGTCCTCTGCAAACTAGGATGATTTTAATTCTTTATTTCTTATTTGGATGCCTTTTATTTGTTTTTCTTGTCTAATTGCTCTTGGTAGTTCTTCCAGTACTGTGTTAAAGAGAAATGATGAGAGGTGGACATCCTTATCTTGTTCCTGATCTTAGAGATAAAGCTTTTAATTTTTCCCCATGGAGTGTGATATGACCTGTGGGGTTTCATAAATGGCCTTTACTGTGTCGAGGACATTTCCTTTTATAACTTTTTTTTTTTTTTTTTGAGACGAGTCTCGCTCTATCGCCCAGGCTGGAGTGCAGTGGAGTGATCTCAGCTTACTGCAACCTCCGCCTCCGGGGTTCAAGCTATTCTCTGCCTCAGCCTTCCAAGTGGCTGGAATTACAGGCACCTGCCACCATGCCTGGCTAAATTTTTTGTTTTTTAGTAGAGACAGAGTTTCACCATCTTGGCCAGGCTGGTCTTGAACTCCTGACCTCGTGATCCACCCGCCTTGGCCTCCCAAAGTGCAGGGATTACAGGTGCGAGCCACTGCACCTGGTCCTTTTTTTTTTTTTACTTTAAGATCTGGGATACATGTGCTGAACATGCAGTTTCTTACATAGGTATACATGTGCCATGGTGGTTTGCTGCACCTATCAACCTGTCATCTAGATTTTTAGCCCTGCATGCATTAGGTATTTGTCCTAATGCTCTCCCTCCCCTTTCCCCCACCCCCTGACAGGCCCCAGTGTGTGATGTGACCTTCCTTATGTCCATGTGTTCTCATTGTTCTACTCCCACTTATGAGTGAGAGCATGCAGTATTTGGTTTTCTGTTCTTGTGTTAGTTTGCTGTGGTTGATGGTTTCCAGCTTCATCCATGTCCCTGCAAAGGACTTGAACTCGTTATTTTTATGGCTGCATAGTATTCCTTGGTGTGTATGTGCCACATTTTCTTTACCCAGTCTGTCATTGATGGGCATTTGGGTTGGTTCCAGGTCTTTGCTATTGGAAATAGTACTGCAATAGACATATGTGTGCATGTCTTTATAGTAGAATGATTTATAATCCTTTGGGTATATTCCCTATAATGGGATTGCTGAGTCAAATGATATTTCCAGTTCTAGATCCTTGAGGAATCGCCACACTGTCTTCCGCAATGGTTGAACTTGTTTACGCTCCCACCAACAGTGTAAAACCATTCCTGTTTCTCCACATCCTCACCAGCATCAGTTGTTTCCTGACTTTTTAAATGATCGTTATTCTAACTGGTGTGAGATGGCATCTCATTGTGAACCCAGTAGTTTTCAAACTGTGTTACAGGGAACCCCAGGAGATGCTTTAGGGGCTGCTACCATGTGGCTAAGCAAGTACAGAGGGGCCAGGCAAGCAACACTCTAATCCCCACATCCCATTTCAGTCAGAGCCCCTCTTTTATCTTTTTAATGTATCGGACTTCAACATAAGATTTAATTCAAAGAGAGGACATGCCTGCTTTTTTTAAAAAAAGTTTTTAAAACACTTTGCCATGTTGCCTTTCTATCACAGTAACTAAAAACTGTGAGGGATCTATAAAGGGAGTACAATCAGATACCTGAAAGAGCTGATAATCCGGTTGGGGAAAAAAAAGTAACATTCTTAAAAGGGAAAGAATGAAGTGCCAATATGACTGGTACTGAGTATCTTTGCTTATAATAGTTAGGGGAAGGATGGAGCATTCAGATACAATTTTGATGGGAGAAAAATCAGACTTGGTTGGCCTATAAAAGATGGTTAATATTTAATTGGATAAAGGGAAGAATCAAGTGTGAATGAGAGATTGAACAGTTTGGGCAAAGGGACAGAGGTAAGAATTTATGTACCAGGCTTAAGGGATGATGAAATTGGCCTGGCATTGATGAAGAGTGGAGGTTAGATAAGTAGGAAAACCATGAAAGGCAAATGGAGGCACTGCGCTTTAAAATAATGTTTACTATAAGTTCTTGAATGGGACTGTTGTATGATGAATCTGGGCTTTTAGAAAATTGGCCTGGAGTGATTATTTTGGGCTCAATCAGACATTTCATGAAAATAAATGGTAGGACTCAACTGATAATAGACTAGCTTTTAAAGGGATAGGCAGCGAAAATTATTTTTTTTCTTTGAGACAGAGTCTCGCTCTGTTGCCCAGGCTGGAGTGCAGCAGCGTGATCTCAGCTCACTGCAACCTCCGCCTCCTGGGTTGAAATGATTCTTGTGCCTCAGCCTGAGTAGCTGAGATTATAGACATGTGCCACCACACCCAGCTAATTTTTATATTTTTAGTAGAGATGGGGTTTCACCATGTTGGCCAGGCTGGTCTCAAACTCCCAACCTCAGGTGATTCACCTGCCTTGGCCTCCCAAAATGCTGGGATTGCAGGTGTGAGCCACCTTGCCCAGCTGAAAAATTTTATCTTGAATAATGAAGCTTGGTTATTCATTCATTGATTTAAAACTTTTTGGGGTGCCTATGATATGCCAATTGTACTGGTCTCTAAGGATACACTGATAAATAAGTCTAGGATTCTGTTCCCAAGAAGCTATGGTCTAAAAAGCTTACCTTAAGCAAGTAATATAGTAAGAGTTACAGATCCTATAACAAATCTGTAGAGGCACCAAGGAAGGAATATTCATTTCTTTCTTGGAAAGTTGGGGATGGATATTGATATGCTTGAACAGATGTTGAAAGTAGAACTGGGTAACTGCATTGCTAAGAGGGCAGAAGAGCAAAAGGCCCTTCAAAATGGGGAATAGAAAAAAAGAAACATGCATAACATGGCATGATAAGTTTGAAGAACCTCAAGTAGTTAAAAATGAATAAGAGTATAAGGAGATAGTGGTAAAGTAAGGGTGAGTGTGGGAAGAGATAAAAGAAAAGACTGGAAAGGTAGGTGGGAATCAAATAATAGAAGTTAGTTTGTACATTGTATTATAGGTTGTGGTATCTACTTAACAAAAATTTTAAGCAAGAGACTACTGTCACATTTTCATTTTAGAAATAAATCATTTTATGTATCAGTGTGGAGGATGGATCAGAGAAAAGAAATGGATATTAAGATACTTGTTAGGATGCTATTAAAATGATTCGGGTGGGAGAGGTAATGCAGGCCTGAAATGAGGTGTTAGCAATGGAGACAGAGAAGTACTGGACATAATGTAGATACTCAGTAAATATTAATGTTCCCTTGATTTATAATTAGAATTTCATGTAACATTGCCACTATTTTAATAGAATTTGAAAATTGGTCATCTGAAATGGGTACATTTTGATATTCATGGCGAGGGATTTCTTGGTACGTTTTGATATTCATGACGAGGGATTTTTTGGTATTTGAAGCTGCTTTTATTCAAGGTATTTTGAAGTTGGTTTCTGTTATTATAGTACAATTGCAAACACCTTCCTTCTTGTCCATGATTTTTAAGATGAAAGACTGCTAAAAATGATACATTTTCATCCTTTCAGTTACTGTTATCTAAGTAATAATTAAATTCCATGCCTTTTACGAGGTTTTTTTTTGTTTTGTTTTGTCTTGTGGTAGTCCCAAAAGCACTTCTTTTTAACTTACTTGATATGTGATTACTATATCTCTTTCTGCTTCATCACTTCCTCTTTAGGTCATTATTACTTAATTCCTGTTTCTCCATTTCTGTTCTTGTTCAGTTTTCACTTCTCTACTTCTAATTTGATTACCTCAGACTTAATTAGCCACTTGACTATTTTCCTTGTCTTTGTCTTTGAACCTCTTTAAAGGCAAGAACTGCATTCTGTGCTTCCTTCACTATCCTTAGTGAATAATGCAATGCCTGTCTCTTATACACATCTAGATGTGTATAAGAGACAGTCACTATCCTTAGTGAATAATGCAATGCTTGGCACTTTTATCTAGACTTTTGAAATTCTAGTTGCCTTTATAGTGTTCCTTAGTGATTCATATATCATTGAAAAGCAGTATTGAAATTAGACTTACTTTTCAAGCAGTAAAATTGAAATGAAGATTGGTTAGTCTGTCACAGTGGGTTTGTGGAAGGAAGAGAATTGGAGCTGTAATTTGTATCTTCAGTTATATGCTTAATTTGCTATCTTAGTCGGCTTCATTCACCACTCTGCTTATTACTTTATTATTTTTATTTCATTTTATTTCATTTCATTTCATTTTTGAGACAAGATCTCGTTCTGTTGCCTAGGCTGGTCTTGAACTCCTGGCATCAAGTGATCCTCCTGCCTCGGCCTCCCAAAGTGTTAGGATTACAGGCATGAGCCACTACGCCTGTTCACTTTATTATTTTAAATCCCCTCATTGGATTCTTACTGTTACCGCTTTTCCCTTTTGGAAATATAATAGCCTTGAGGTCCTCCGAACCTATTTTTTAATAAGTTGATTTAAAGGCCTCCTGAATCATCTCTACCAAAAGTATCTGTGCATCTCTTTAGTTGTTCAGGATAATGTTTCTCAGCCATTTTGAAACTGTAGCACGATCTAGACTTATAAGTAGTTTAACACAAGTTTCTAGCAATTTAGATTTGTTAACTTATTCTTAATGGCTTGTGTTTAAAATGCTAAATTGATAGCTAACCTGTTATCATTTATGTAAATTATGTTAGAGAAAGTACATTTTCTGGTAATAAACTTACTAATTATACAGATATCAGAGACGAAAATCTTGGTCAAGGTCATGTTTTATTTTATTTTGAGACAGTCTCACTCTGTCGCCCAGACTGGAGTGCAGTGGTGCAATCTCAGCTCCCTGCAACCTCCGCCTCTTGTGGTTCAAGCGATTCTCATGCCTCAGCCACCCGAGTAGCTGGGATTATAGGCATGTGCCACCACGCCTGGCTCAATTTTTGTATTTTTCGTAGAGACGGGATTTCGCCATGTTGGCCAGGCTGGTCTCGAACTCCTGGCCTCCCAAAGTGCGGAGATTACAGGCATGAGTCACCATGTGCAGCCAAGGTTATATTTCAGAATATGCTTAAGTGGGTGTTTTGTTCCTCTTAAGTACAGTATACACAGCCTACTCTGTACCCTTTTTTAAGAAAACAAAAGCCAGTAAAACTGGCATAGAATTTTTTTTATACTTCCCTTTTCCAGCACTGTACTATGTATGTCTTTTTAAATGTGAACTACTTGATGATTACAGGGAGAACAAAATGAGGATTTAAATTAAAGTATCTTAAATGAGGCTTTAGGTTTGCTTTCTCTACGCTGAATTTGTGTGCAATGTTCTCTCCTTTCTTTAGTCCTGTATTCAAACTTTAATGCTTCGAAGCATAATTTACTGAACAGAGATGTTATTATACAGTTTTATTAGCTGGCAGATGGTAATATAAGGTTTCATCTTAGTCATTCTTAATACCAGAGTGAAATACATTCCATTAAAATAATTTGATGTAAAGTATGAAATAGCTAATCCACCTATATCAGGAACTTTCTGTTAACCTGCATACATTTACTTTTGAGAATAAAGGTTCAAAATGACACATTTAATTGTAGGGTAGGTGTTAGTAGCCTATGGGGTGTGAACCTATGGTGGTATGTGAACCTAATATTTGTTGTCATATACCTCTAGGAAGCCATGCTCATAATTGAAGCATATATGAGGTTTGATGTCATTGTCTCCTACTTCTTTGCCTTTTTTAATCACAGGTTTAGGATTTTTTTTTTGTTTAATAAAACAAGTTTGAATATTATTCCTATATTTGTATTTACTAGTATAAAAATGATTGTTATTAATCTGAATATGAATAGACCACCAGAAAAAATAACAAGCATCAGAAACATTGTTTGAATTCTACCATTTCTTTGCAGATTACGAAAGTCTCCTATTTGTTTTTGCTGGGGTGGTTGATGCCAAGTAAAAAGAGCAGTTTGTTTAAGCCTTCTCCTAAATAATTTGCCAACCACCCTTTTTCAGATGTAATCTTAGGGAAACCATGTAAGCTTTCTAAGCCTCATTTTTCTGAAGAAGATAAGAATAGTGCCAGTACTTCTCTCGCAGAGAAAGTAATTCATGTAAACATGCTACCTAGCGCATAGTAAGTGCTCAAATGTTAGCTGCTGTTTTTGTTTCCATAATTGTTATTAATATTACCATTATACTAGGTTAATTTCTCTGAAATACGTATGGGCTCACATTTTTGGAATTTCAGAGGAGTCATGTGAGGTCCTGATCCTGAGTAGAAAGTTAATCTTGATATATGACAGATCAGTAAAAAACTAAAGACATTTAGGAGCCAGAGGAGATCATCTCAGCTAAGCTGTAGAAGACATAGGTATTTGAGGCTTGCATTCCCTCAGAGATCAATTGTAATCAGGAAGGAATATAATATTTATTAGATATTGATCTTCACTTTCAAAAAGTTAGCCTACAGTTGACAAAGAACATGGAAAGGGTTTTTTTTTCTTAAATAATATAGGCAACTTTAGAAGAAAGTCTACCTTATAGCCAGCTGATGCTTCTGTAGTAATTTTCAAAAGTAAAGAGATGCTTCTATTTTCCCTCCACAAACTACACAATAAATACTTGTTAACAGACTGACCATACTTTATTTAATAGTGCTGTTTTGTCTTATTTTTTATTGTACCACCTTATGACACAAGAAAAACTATTAAGGAGCCATTTACCTAGCCTTTTAGGGAAAACATTTGGGTTACAGAGACCATGGAGCCAATGATACCCTGAGATGGCAGCCTCCCTAAATCTGGCAAGTTGTCTTACAAATAATTGTCAGTGGAAACATCAATGTAGATAAGGCAGCCTTGCTGGCAGTGTTGGTGTGGAGGGCAGAGTTGGGGATGGTATGCAGGATTCTACTGGGGAGAGTTTAGGATAGACTTTAAAAAGTGTCTCCTTATGGAGAGCTGGAAGTACTAGAAATATTTGCTGCTTAAGATCATAGAAATCCTGAAATTTAAAATACCAGGTTTGTATTTAGTAAATGCTCATTTAATAAATGAATTAAATGGTAAGCTTTTTTACTTAATAGACAAATTAAAATATTCTCTCTAGAATATAAACTTCCTATTAGCCTAGGAGGGCAAGAACTATATCAATGCATTTTCATCACTCTATCCCCAATACCTGGCATAATACATAATATAGCACATAGCAAGTATTCAATAAAAATGTGCTATGTGAACAAATGAATTTTTGTGCTAAAATTGCAAGCTGAATGTTGTGAGGCAATAGTTGACATGCCTTTAAAATAGTGTTTTTCCTTGTGTGTACTTCTTGGACTAACATGCATCAAGAATCATGATAAAAATGCAGATTCCTAGTTGAACACAGTGGCACACACCTCTAATCCCAGCACTTTGGGAGGCCGGGTTGGAAGGATTGTTTGAACCCAGGAGTTCAAGATCAGCCTGGGCAACATGGCAAGACTCTGTCTCTACAAAACTTAGCCAGGCTTGGTGGCATGCACCTCTAGTCTCAGCTGTTTGGGAGACTGAGTTGAGAGGATCCCTTGAACCCAGAAGCTCGAGGCTGCAGTGAGCCAAGTTTGTACCACTGCACTCCAGCCTGGGTGACAGAGTGAGACTCTGTCTCAAAAAAAATGCAGATTCCTGGCTTCATCTAAGACCTACTGAATCAGAATTTCTGGAGGTAGGCCTTGGGAATCTATTTTTGACCAGGTCCACCACTGTTGTGTGTACAAGGTATGTAGTAGTATAATTTGACTTTATAATAGTTATCAGCTAAATCTTTGAATTAAAAAAACAAACAGTATCTAACCTTTATTGAGCAAAGTTTATGCCAGGCACTGTGCTAAGGATTTTACTAGCATTATCTTATTTAATCCTTACAAAGCAGGTACAAATTTTTCTATTTTCTGATGAAATTATGGCATGGAAAGTGGTGGCACTGGGGCTTGAACTCAGTGCTATGACTCTAGTTTCCACACTCTTTAACCATTACACTATGCTATCCTGACATTCATATTCTATATGATTAAGCTTGTGGAGAAGTAAATTGAGGTTTGATATGACTTTACACTGCTTTAATCAATACTGTGGGTTTATGGAAAGGCACATTCAATGTTATCAGGGTGTATAATATTGGGGAAGGTACAGATTTCATCTAGTTACTACACAATCTTATGGTGTCAGAACTGATCCTAGTCCTCCTGAATTGTCTTTGGTGCTGAACTTACTTATCCTTAGCCCCAAGTCAGTGTAGCAGAGTGGTTAAGAACAGGGGTCCTGGGGCAAGACCAGCATTTGAATCTTAATCTTAGTCAAAATATCTGACTTCTGTGCCTCAGTTTTTTCATCTATACTTCTGAGAAATGTATGTCCATTAGTTCTTCAAAAATACCATCCTTTCCATTTTTTGTTTCTTTCTGAGACTGTTATCTGAATGCCTGCTCTTTTAGCCTCCATATCTTTTAGTTTTTCTTTTGCATTCCTATTTCTTTATTCTTTCTTACTATCTTCTGGAAGAGTATCTCAGTCTTATCTCCTAATTCAATAAGATATTCAAGTGTACCCTTCCTGCTGTTTATACTGAGTTAGTTTTTCAACTGTTTTTTTTAATTCCTAATATTTCATTTAGACTCTTAAATTAGTTTGAATTCTATGTTGGTGGTATCTTCCCTTATTTCATCTGTTTCAGTAACTGTATTTCAGATAGCATATGATGCCAGTTGATACCCCAGGGATGTCTGTGTGTGTGCATATGCACATATGCACACATTGTCTATAAGTTTCTGGAATTCATATTTCCTTTTCCCTTCTATAGTTTCTGCAGAGTTGGTTTTGAGGGCGGGAGCTAGCAGCCTATGCTGGTTTGCCATGTGAGTAGTTTCGTCCATAATATGGGGATGATAATTGTATTTGCTTCATAGAGTTATTATGAAAAATTAAATATTTTATGTGAATTAGACATTTATGTTCATGTACTTTGCCCACTTTTTAATAGGGTTGTTTGTTTTTTTCTTGTACATTTGTTTAAATTCTCTGTAGATTATGGATATTAGCCCTTTGTCAGATGGATAGATTGCAAAAATTTTCTCCCATTCTGTAGGTTGTCTGTTCACTCTGATGATCGTTTCTTTTGCTGTGTGCATAGGCTTTTTAGTTTAATTACATCCCATTTGTCAATTTTGGCTTTTGTTGCCATTGCTTTTGGTGTTTTAGATGTGAAGTCTTTGCCCATGTCCTGAATGGTATTGCCTAGGTTTTCTTTTAGTATGGTTTTAGGTCTTACGTTTAAGTCTTTAATCCATCTTGAGTTAATTTTTGTATAAGGTATAAGGAGGGGGTCCAGTTTCAGTTTTCTGCATATGGATAACCAGTTTTCCCAACACCATTGATTAAATAGGGCGTCCTTTCCCCATTGCTTGTTTGTGTCAGGTTTGTCAAAGATCAGATGGTTGTAGATGTGTGGTGTTATTTCTGAGGCCTCTGTTTTGTTCCATTGGTCTATATCTCTGTTTTGATACCAGTACCATGCTGTTTTGGTTACTGGAGCCTTGTGGTATAGTTTGAAGTCAGGTAGCATGATGCCTCCAGCATTGTTCTTTTTGCTTAGGATTGTCTTGGCTTTGCAGGCTCTTTTCTGGTTCCATTTGAAGTTTAGAGTAGTTTTGTCCAATTCTGTGAATAAAGTCAGTGGTAGCTTGATGGGGACAACATTGAATCTATAAATTAGTTTGGGCAGTATGGCCATTTTCATGATATTAATTCTTCCTATCTTTGAACATGGAATGTTTTTCCATTTGTTTGTGTCCTCTCTTTATTTCCTTGAACAGTGGTTTATAGTTCTCCATGAAGAGGTCTTTCACATCCCTTGTAAGTTGTATTCCTAGGTATTTTATTCTCTTAGTAGTAATTGTGAATGGGAGTTCACTCATGATTTGGCTCTCTGTTTGTCTGTTATTGGTGTATAGGAATGCTTGTGGTTTTTGCACATTGATTTTGTATTCTGAGACTGCTGAAGTTGCTTATCAGCTTAAGGAGATTTTGGGCTGAGACGATGGAGTTTTCTAAATATACAGTCATGTCATCTGCAAACAATTTGACTTTCTCTTTTCCTATTTGAATACCCTTTATTTCTTTCTCTTGCCTGATTGCACTGGGCAGAACTTCCAATACTATGTTGAATAGGAGTGGTGAGAGAGGGCATCCTTGTCTTGTGCTGGTTTTCAAAGGGAATGCTTTCAGTTTTTGCCCATTCAGTATGATATTGGCTGTAGGTTTGTCATAAATAGCTCTTATTATTTTGAGATACGTTCCATCAATACCTAATTTATTGAGAGTTTTTAGCATGAAGGGGTGTTGAATTATATCGAAGGTCTTTTCTGCATCTATTGAGATAATCATAGTTTTTGTCATTGGTTCTGTTTATGTGATGGATTATGTTTATTGATTTGTGTATGTTGAAGCAGCCTTGCATCCCAGGGATGAAGCCAACTTGATTGTAGTGGATAAGCTTTTTGATGTGCTGCTAGATTCAGATGGTCAGTATTTTACTGAGGATTTCATCGATGTTCATCAAGAATATTGGCCTGAAATTTTCTTTTTTTGTTGTGTCTCTGCCAGGTTTTGGTATCAGGATGATGTTGGCCTCATAAAATGAGTTAGGGAGGATTCCCTCTTTTTCTATTGTTTGGAATAGTTTCAAAAGGAATGGTACCAGCTCCTGGTACCATCCTTTCAAAAGGAATGGTACCAGCTCTGATAGAATTCGGCTGTGAATCCATCTGGTTCTGGACTTTTTTTGGTTTGTAGGCTATTACTGCCTCAATTTCAGAACTTGTTATTGGTCTATTCACGGATTCGACTTCTTCCTTGTTTAGACTTGGGAGAGTGTATGTGTCCAGGAATTCATCAGTTTCTTCTAAATTTTCTAGTTTATTTATGCAGAGATATTTTTAGTATTCTCTGATGGTAGTTTTTATTTCTGTGTGATCAGTGGTGATATCCCCTTTATCATTTTTTATTGCATCTATTTGATTCTTCTCTCTTTTCTTTTTTATCAGTCTGGCTAGCAGTCTATCTATTTGGTTGATCTTTTCAGACAACCAGCTCCTGGATTCATTGATTTTTTTTGAAGGTTTTTTTGTGTCTCTATCTCTTTCGGTTCTTCTCTGATCTTAGTTATTTCTTGTCTTCTGCTAGCTTTTGAATTTGTTTGCTTTTGCTTCTCTAATTCTTTTAATTGTGATGTTAGGGTGTCGATTTTAGATCTTTCCTACTTTCTCTTGTGGGCATTTAGTGCTATAAATTTCCCTCTACACACTGCTTTAAATGTGTCCCAGAGATTCTGGTACGTTGTCTCTTTGTTCTCATTGGTTTCAAAGAACTTCTTTATTTCTGCCTTAATTTTGTTATTTACCCAGTAGTCATTCAGGAGGAGGTTGTTCAGTTTCCATGCAGTTGTGCAGTTTTGAGTGAGTTTCTTAATCTCGAGTTCTGATTTGATTGCTCTGTGGTCTGAGAGACTGTTATGATTTCCATTCTTTTGCATTTGCTGAGGGGTGTTTTACTTCCAAGTATGTGGTCAATTTTAGAATAAGTGCAAGGAATTGCCGAGTAGAATGCATTGTTCTGTTGATTTAGGGTAGAGAGTTCTGAAGATATCTATTAGGTCCACTTGGTCCAGAGCTGAGTTCAAGTCCTGAATATCCTTGTTAATTTTCTCTCATTGATCTGTCTGATATTGACAGTGGGGTGTTAAAGTCTCCCACTATTATTGAGTGGGAGTCTGAGTCTCTTAGTAGGCCTTTAAGAACTTGCTTTATGAATCTGGGTGCTCTTGTATTGGGTGCATATATATTTAGGATAGTTAACTCTTCTTGATGCATTGATCCTTTTACCATTATGTAATGCCCTTCTTGGTCTCTTTTGATCTTTGTTGGTTTAAAGTCTGTTTTATCAGAGATTAGCATTGCAACTCCTGCTTGTTTTTGTTTTCCATTTGCTTGGTAAATTATTCCTCCATCCCTTTGTTTTGAGCCCATGTGTGTCTTTGCAAGTGGGGTGGGTCTCCGGAATACAGCAAACTGGTGGGGTTGACTCTTTATCCAATTTGCCAGTCTGTGTCTTTTAATTGGGTCATTTAGGCCATTTACATTTAAGGTTAATATTGTTATGTGTGAATTTGATCCTGTCATTGTGATTCTAGCTGGTTATTTTGCCCGTTAGTTGATGCAGTTTCTTCATAGCGTCGATGGTCTTTACAATTTGGCGTGTTTTTACAGTGTCTGGTACTGGTTGTTCCTTTCCATGTTTAGTGCTTCCTTCAGGAGCTCTTATAAGGCAGGCCTGGTGGTGACAAAATCTCTCAGAATTTGCTTGTCTGTAAAGGAATTTATTTATCCTTCACCTATGAAGCTTAGTTTAGCTGGATATGAAATTCTGGGTTGAAAATTATTTTCTTTAAGAATGTTGAATATTGGCCCCCATTCTCTTCTGGCTTGTAGGATTTCTGCAGAGAGATCCACTGTTAGTCTGTAGTGGTTGTTTCTCTTTGTTATGTCTCTTTTATTTTAGCACATTCATTTTCTCACCCTCCATTCTGGATTTGTTTGATTATTTCCTGACAGTGTTTGAACTTATTCTGCCTCTTATATATTCTGTATACTTGAAATCAGAAATTAGATGTAAAGGCTTGATGAGATTCATGACATACATTTTTGGCAAGAATGTTTTATGCATGACATGTTTAAAGGGATTAATATTTTTTTGAAAACCGGTATGGGAAAAGGAGTAATACATATATTGAGTGCTTATACTATGTACCTTTAAACACATTGTCTCATTTACTCCTTACAGTAGCTCTGAGCTATAGGTGATATTATTCCTTTGTAGTAAAGGATCACCCAACCATTAAGGAGAAAAGTGGCCGGGCATGGTGGCTCACGCCTGTAATCCCAGCACTTTGGGAGGCCGAGGCGGGTGGATCACAAGGTCAAGAGATCGAGACCATTCTGGCCAACATGGTGAAACCCCATCTCTACTAAAAGTACAAAAATTAGCTGGGCGTGGTGGCGCTCGCCTGTAGTCCCAGCTACTTGGGAGGCTGAAGCAGGAGAATTGCTTGAACCTGGGAGGCGGAGGTTGCGGTGAGCCGAATCGCGCCACTGCACTCCAGCCTAGTGACAGAGTGAGACTCCATCTCAAAGAAAAAGGAGCAAAGTTAGCATTCATAAAGAGAAGAAAAAAATCCAGCAAGGCCCTTTGTCTTTACATAAACATAAAAATTACTGACACATCACTTAATGTCTGTGCCTCAGTCTCTGGTAAAATAAGAGCAGCAAATTAACTTAATTCCGAAGTTTCTTATAATTCCAACATTATCTGATCCTCAAAATTGCTTAGGCTTACTGTGTTTTTCATTTTAGGTAATGAGAGGTGTCCTTTATGCATCAGCTAACTTTTTTAATTTAAAAATTTCTTTATTTTTATAGATTCAGGGAGTACAAATGCATTGTTTTTAAACAGATATATTGCACAGTGGTGAAGTCTGGGTTTTTAGCGTAACCATCACCTGAATAGTGTTAATTGTATGCAATACATAATTTCTTATCCCTCATCTCCCTCCTACCCTCCCGCCTTTTGGAGTCTCCAGTGTCTATTATTTCATTCTGTTTGTCCATGTGTGCACATTGTTTAGCCCCCACTTATAGGTGAGAATATGTAGTATTTGACTTTGTATTTCTGAATTACTTCTTTAAGATAATGGCCTCTCCAGTTCCACCAATGTTGTTGTAAAAGACATGATTTCACTTATTTTTATGTCTGAGTAGTATTCCATGGTGTGTTTGTGTGTGTGTGTGTGTGTGTGTGTGTGTGCGCGCGCACGTGTGTGTATACACACCACATTTTTCTTATCCTTCAACTTTTAAGTTCAGGGTCACATGTGCAAGATGTACAGGTTTACATGGGTAAACGTGTGCCATGGTGGTTTGCTGTATAGATCACCTCAACACCTGGGTATTAAGCCCAGCATCTATTAGCTATTCTTCCTGATGCTCTCTCTCCCCTCAACCCTCACCCCCACAGTCCCCAGTGTGTGTTGTTCCCCTCAGCGTGTTCATGTGTTCTCATCATTCAGCTCCCACTTATAAGTGAGAACATGCGCATACCACATTTTCTTTATCCAATCATCCATTGGTGGACACTTAGGCTGATTCCATGACTTTGCTATTGTGTATCTGCTAAGTTTTTAAAAATACATATATACATTTTCAGGACAGGTAATAACTATTGGTCTTTCTAAAGTTATGACAGCCATATATCTAGGATTTTCTTGGACAACTCCAATATCAGATAATTTGTCCTGTCAAACATCTCCTCAATTTTTTATTAGAAAAACTTGGTTAGGGTGTAAAATGCCTCTGTATAGAAATATGTTTTTTTTAAAGAGATGGAGTCTCACTATGTTGCCCAGGCTGGTCTTGAACTCCTGAGCCCAAGCAATCTTCCTGCTTCAGCCTCCCAAGTTGCTGAGTCTACAGGCGTGTACCACCATGCTGGGCTCTTTTCTTTTCTTTTTTTCTTTTTAAGGTGAGGGTCAGCTTTAACACTATTAGAAAAGGTGTTAGAAATAATAGAAAGTGGTAAATAACACCAGTATAGTTCTCCCAGAAGCCAACCAAGAGAAGAGAGTATTTTGATGAAGAGAGTGATTAAATTCTGTCACATGTTACTGATGAGTAAGACAGGATCAGGTCTGAGAATTGACCATTAGATTTAGTGACACAAAGGTCAGTGGTAAACCAGGTACTGTGCTAAGCACTTCATGTGTAGTATTTAATCTCCACAATAATCCCATGAAATAGATACTTAGTAGCCCGTTTTATATACCAGAAGACTGAGGTTCAGCGAGGTAACTTGCTCAAGGAGAAAGGGCTAATAAGTGGTGGAACTAGGATTAAAATCTGCTTGAGACTCACTGTTCTATACAAGAGTCACTAGCTCCATATGGCTGTTTACATTTACATTAAAATTAAGTTAAAAAATCAGTTTCTCCGTCACATTAGTCACACTTCAGATACTCAGTAGTCGCATGTGGCTTGTAGCTACTCTCTTGGATAGTGCAAACACAGAACATTTCCATCGTTGCAGAGAGTACTATTAGAGAGCAGTATTCCAGGGCCTATGATCCTAATCACTACACCTAAAGCCTCCCAGTTGACAAAGTTACCACCTTTTTTTTTGGTGTGTGTGTGTGTGCGTGCATGTGTGTGTAAGTATATATAATTTAAATCATTCCATTAAATTTACCTCTGAAATTCGAAAGGCTGGAACAGATCTTCTTTTTTATCACATAAGTTGATTATTTGGTGTTTACATTTCAGGCAACCTGCTCGTGAAATTATCCATTGTAGAGAGAAACCTGGGAAACAAAGCTATATGTCCTTCAATTTTTTCCCCCATTTTCATTTACAGTTCAGAAGAACATAACACGTTGGAATGATTAATGATTCTGAATTAATGTAGATATTTGAGTGTCACAGTATCTGTATATTAATATCCTAAAGTGGTGTTACTGTATTGGTTAGGTTGACTGATTCATACATGTAAGTCTTTTAACACTCCTGGAGTAAGAGTAGCAAGAAATTGAAGCTATAATCCTTTTAAGGGCTTAAGTAGGTGAATACCTCACTTTCGTCTCTTCCATTACTAGTGTTTGCATGATCAAGTTTTTTTATATCAGATTTATTATTTTGGACCCTTAAAGGAATATAAATTGCAAGAGAGATTTTGATCAGTGTAAGAATTACTAGATGGCCTTATTTCCTTTTTTATTATTGTACTTCTTATCTTTTATTAATGTTTTCTTTGTCTAAGATATAATTTGAAAGCCAGGTGTGATGGCACACCCCTGTAGTCCCAGCTACTCAAGAGACTGAGGCAGGAGGATTGTTTGAGCTCAGGGGTTCGAGGCTATGCAACACATAATCACACCTATGAATAGCCACTGCACTCCAGCCTGGGCAACATAGTGAGTCCCTGTCTCTTAAAAAACAAAAGATGTGGACAGGCATGGTGGCTCTCACCTGTAATCCCAGCACTTTGGGAGGCTGAGGCAGGCGGATCACTTGAGGTCAGGAGTTCAAGACCAGCCTGGACAACATGTTAAAACCCTGTATCTACAAAAAATACAAAAAAAAAATTAGCCAGGCATGTGGCCAGGCATGTGGTGATGGCAGGCACCTGTAATTCCAGCTACTTGGGAGGCTGAGTCAAGATAATTGCTTGTACCCAGGAGGCAGAGGTTGCAATGAGCTGAGATTGTGCCACTGCACTCCAGCCTGCGTGACAGAGTGAGACTCTGTCTCAAAAAAAAAAAAAAAAAAAAAAGACATAATTTGAACTGCTAAGTAGCTGCTTTCATTCCTGTTTCATATCTTCTGTTTCCTTTTTACATTGCACCTATAGTTGAGTTAGAGAATGTAACAATGTTTGTGAAATAATGTTAACTCAAGATTGTGTAGAATGAAAATTGAGTTTCGATTGAGGCTATCCTTGGAAAGCTGCAACTTCTAGAATGTCACTGCAGTCATATAAAATCTAGAATGATGACTTTCTACCTCAGTGGCATGTGGCATATGTAATGGTTGTAATGGATATCCAATTTTTAAAGGTAAATTGCTAAATGTAGTATCTAGTTCTTTAAGTGTTAAGGAGAAAACATTCTTATCAAAGGAGGCTTTTACCTTCCACCTAAGTCAGTTTGGCAGGCCTGCCTTTTCTTTCATTTAAAGTGACAAGTTCTGTAGTTGTCACTATCTTATTCATACCAACAATTTGGGAATCTGGATATATTTATAAATGCTCTTTGACAAAGGTTATGTGCTCGTGACCAAAAAATCTGATACAAGGTGTTATGAGAATTTCATTCAATAAGCTCTCTAGTTACTTATCAAATTCACTGCATTTTTTCCAGTGTAGTTTGGGAAGAAAGAGCCTTCAAATTTGAAAGTAGACGCTTTTTGACCAGAAATATTAAATTTCTTTACTAAGAAGCTAGATTTATTTAAGCAATAAAAGGAATTTTTCATAGCTTTTTGAGTGGGTCATGTGGCAGTTAAGTATTCTGGTGATTTTATTTCCAGATATTATAAAACTCAAATTCAAAGTAATGGCAAGCAAAATATTTTTGAAACGTGGCAAACCCCCTCCCTTACCCCCAGGCAAAGCCTTGATTATTTTTTTAGATATTTTATTTTCAAGGTTGAATTTCAGAATTAATTAGATGGGAATTTTTGTCAGCTTGCCAACTACTTTAAACTTCTAAGTAAATTAACTTAAACTTTTAATTTATCATTAATTTTGTTTTATTAATTGAACTAGTCATTTTAAAAGCTTAAACTAATTTAGATTGTGAGCTAGAATATAGACCTCGCTTTTCCCAGTATATAAGCTTTTTCACTTAAACAGGAAGAAAAAGTTTAGACAAAGAGAAGTAAAGGTACACATTTGGATGTAATTTAAATCTCATTTTGATGACTGTTGGCCTAGTGATTATAGATTCTGTTCCAGTATTGTTTTCAATAATAGTGTTACTCTAGCAACTAATATAAATGCATGCTTTTACAGGATAAAACAAAAACCTTTCCACCAGTTGTGTTGTGTATTGGGAAGAAATTTTCTTTATTAACTTTTATAACTTGCTCTGGACTTTGCAAAACTGTTTTTTCCCAAAGAAATAATCTGAAGATTCTGTTACAAATACTTTTTTATCCTCTTAATTTCATTATTTGTTTCTTATATTGATGGTATGCTGCTATTAATTAAAAGGGGAAGATTTAGAAACGGTTTGTGTCACAAATCCGCTATCTTTTTTCTCTTATTCATGTCTTACATAGCACTCTGGAGGAAAGAAAGACTTCTGCCTTCCTGCTTATGAACGACATAAATGATTTCCAATTTAAAAAACCAGTTAACTTATTTGCCTGGTCTTTTCTTTGTTAAAATGAAAATTATGGAAAGCATGCTTATCTTAGTCTTTGAATATTTTTGGCATAATCATATAAATAAGTGATTGAAATACATTAAACTTTATTCATTAACCCTTGTTTGCAGATTTGGTAATAAAAACTGGAAGCAGTCTTAATGTTTTAATAAACTCTTAAGTAAGGGAATGATTAAATAGATGATAAAGTGTAACTATATAAGCACTGTGCAGCTATTAGAAATGATGAAGGGTTGGATTTGATGTAAAATGATATCCTCGGAAAGGTATTAAGAGATAAGAGTATGTTTCAAAACTACATATACTTCAATTCCATTTTTTTTCCTTCAACTTTTAAGTTCCGGAATACATGTGCAGGTTTGTTACATAGGTAAACGTGTGCCATGGTGGTTTACTGCACAGATCATCCCATCACCCAGGTATTAAGCTCAGCATCCATTAGCTATTCTTCCTGATGCCCTCCCTCACCCAACCCCCCACAGTTGCCAAGTGTGTGTTGTCCCCCTCCTTGTGTCCATGTGTTCTCATCGATCAGGTCCCACTTTATAAGTGAGAACATGTGGGGTTTGGTTTTCTGTTCCTGCATTAGTTTGCTGAGAATAATGGCTCCTATCTCCATCCATGTCCCTGCAAGGGACATGATCTTGTTCCTTTTTATGGCTGCATAGTGTATATATGTACCATCTGGTATATGTACCACCTTTTCTTTATCCAGTCTATCATTGATGGGCATATAGGTTGATTCCATGATTTTACTTTTGTACTGCAGTGAACATACGCATGCACGTATCTTTATAATAGAATGATTTCTATTCCTTTGGGTATATACCCAGTAATGGGATTGCTGGGTCAGATGTTATTTCTGCCTCTCGGTCTTTGAGGAATCGCCACACTGCCTTCCACAATGGTTGAACACCAACAGTATAAAAGTGTTCTTTTTTCTCCACAACCTTTCCAACATCTGCTGTTTTTTGACTTTTTAATAATAGCCATTCTGATTGGTATCAGATGGTATCTCATTGTGGTTTTGATTTGCATTTCTCTAACGATCAGTGATGATGAGGTTTTTTTCATGTGTTTATTGGCCACAAGTATGTCTTCTTTTGAGAAGTATCTGTTCATGTCCTTTGCCTACTTTTTAATGGCATTGTTTGTTTCTTTCTCATAGATTTGTTTAAATTTCTTGTAGATTCTGGATATTATACCTTTGTGATATGGATAGATTGCAAATGTTTTCTTCCATTTTGTAGGTTGTCTGTTCACTCTGATGATCGTTTCTTTTGTTGTGCAGAAGCTTTTTAGTTTAATTAGATCCCATTTGTCAATTTTGGCTTCTGTTGCAGTTGCTTTTGGTGTTTTTCTCATGAAATTTTTGCCCATGCCTGTATCCTGATTGGTATTGCCTAGATTTTCTTCTGGGGTTTTTATAGTTCGGGGTTTTACATTTCAGTCTGTAATCTATCTTGAGTTAAACTTTGTATATGGTGTAAGGAAGGGTTCTGGTTTCAGTTTTCTGCATATGGCTTGCCTGTTCTACTATCACCACTTATTAAATAGGGAATCCTTTCCTCATTGCTCGTTTTGGTCAGGTTTGTCAAAGAGCAGATGGCTGTAGGTGTGTGGTCTTATGTCTGGGTTCTCTATTCTATTCCATTGGCCGATGTGTCTGTTTTTGTACAAGTACCATGCTGTTTTGGTTACTGTAGACTTGTGGTATAGATAAAATCAGGTAGCATGATGCCTCCAGCTTTCTTCTTTTTGCTTAGGATTCATTGGCTATTTGGGCTCTTTTTTGGTTCCATACGAATTTTCAAATAGTTTTTTTTTTTTTCTTTCTAATCCTGTGAAGAATTGTCAGTGGTAGTTTAATGGGAATAGCATTGAATCTGTAAGTTACTTTGGGAAGTATGGCCATTTTCACAATACTGATTCTTCCTATCTATGAGCATGGAATGTTTCTTTATTTGCTTGTATCCTCTCTGATTTCTCTGAGCAGTGGTTTGTTGTTCTCCTTGAAGAGGTCCTTTGCTTCCCCCTTGCTAGCTGTATTCCTAGGTATTTTATTCTCTCTGTAGCAATTGTGAATGGGAGTTTATTCATGATTTGGCTCTCTGCTTGCCTGTTGTTGGTGTATAGGAATGCTAGTAATTTTTACACATTGATTTTATATCCTGAGAATTTGCTGAAGTTTCTTATCAGCTTAAGAAGCTTTTGGGCTGAGACAGTGAGGTTTTCTAGCCATAGGAACATGTCATATGCAAACAAAGATAATTTGACTTCCTCTCTTCCTATTTGAATACGGTTTATTTCTTTCTCTTGCCTGATTGCCCTGGCCAGGACTTCCAATACTATGTTGAGTAAGGGTGGTGAGAGAAGGCATCTTTGTCTTGTGCCAGTTTTCAAGGGGAATGGTTCCAGCTTTTGCCCATTCAGTATGATATTGGCCATGGGTTTGTCGTATATTGCTCTTATTATTTTGAGGTATGTTCCTTCAATGCCTAGTTTATTGAGAGTTTTAAACAATGAAGGCATGCTCAATTTTATTGAAGAAGTTTTTTGCATCTATTGAGATAACCATGTGGTTTTTGTGTTTAGTTCTGTTTATGTGATGAATCACGTTTATTTATTTGTGTATGTTGAACCAACCTTGCAATCCAGGCATGACACCAGCGTGCTCGTGGTAGATAAGCTTTTTGATGTGCTGCTTGTTGCATTTTGCCAGTATTGTATTGAGGATTTTTTTGCATCAATGTTCATCAAGGATATTGGCCTGAAGTTTTCTTTTTTTGTTGTTGTATCTCTGCCAAGTTTTCATATCAGGGTGATGCTGGCCTCATAGAATGAGTTATGGAGGAGTCCTTCCTCTGTAATTTTTGGAATAGTTTCAGTATTCAGCTCCTCTTTGTACCTGTGGTAGAATTCGACTGTGAATCCATCTGGTCCTGGGCTTTTTTTTGGCTAGTAGGCTATTTATTACTGCCTCAATTTTGGAACATGTTACTAGTCTATTCAGAGATTCAATTTCTTCCTGGTTCAGTCTTGGAGGGTGTGTTTGTCCAAGAAATTGTCCGTTTCTTTTGGGTTTTCTAGTTTTTGTGCGTAGAGGTGTTTATATTATTCTCTGATGGTGGTTTGCATTTCTGTGGGGTCAGTGGTGATGTCCCCCTTGTTTCTGATTTTATTTGATTCTTCTTTCTTTTCTTCATTAGCCTAGCTAGCAGTCTATCTATTTTATTAATTTTTTTTAAGAAACCACCTCCTGAATTCATTGATTTTTTTTTTTTTAATGGATTTTTCATGTGTCTGTTTCCTTCAGCTCAGCTCTGACCTTAGTTATTTCTTGTCTTCTGCTAGCTTTGGGGTTTGATTTCTCTTGGTTCTCTAGTTCTTTTAGTTGAGATGTTAGGTTGTTAACTTGAGATCTTTCTAGTTTTGTTTTTTTGTTTGTTTGTTTTGAGATGGAGTCTTGCTCTGTTGCCCAGGCTAGAGTATAATGGCACGATCTCAGCTCACTCCAACCTCCGCCTCCTGGGTTCAAGGGATTCTCCTGCCTCAGCCTCCCAAGTAGCTGAGATTACAGGCGCCTGCCACCACACCTCGCTAATTTTTTTGTATTTTTAGTAGAGATGGGGTTTCACCATGTTGGTCAGGCTGGTCTCGAACTACTGACCTCAAGTGATCCACCCACCTCGGCCTCCCAAAGCGTGGGGATTACAGGCATGAGCCACTGCGCCCAGCCTTTCTAGCTTTTTGATGTGGGCATTTTAGTGCTATAAATTTCTCTCCCAGAGATTCTGATATGTTTTCTCTTTGTTCACATTAATTTCAAAAATCTTCTTGATTTCTACCTTAATTTCATTATTTATCCAAGAGTCATTAAGGAGCAGGTTGTTCAATTTCCATGTAGTTGTATGGTTTTGAGTGGATTTCTTATTCTTGAGTTCTAATTTGCTTGCGCTGTGGTCTAAGAGACTGTTATGATTTCAGTTCTTTTGCATTTGCTGGGGAGTATTTTCCTATTATGTGATAAATTTTAGAGTATGTGTTGTGTGGCAATGAGAAGAATGTATATTCTGTTGTTTTTGGGTGAAGAGTTCTGTAAGTATCTATCGGGTCCACATGATACAGAGCTGAGTTCAGGTCCTGAATATCTTTGTTAATTTTCTGTCTCAATGATCTAATATTGTCAGAGGGGTGTTAAACTCTCCCACTATTATTGTATGGGAGTCTAATTCTCTTTATAGGTCTCTAAGAACTTGCTTTATGAATTTGGGTGCTCCTATATTGTGTGTGTATATATTAAGGATAGTTAGCTCTTCTTCACGAATTGAACCCTTTACCATTATGTAATGCCTGTCTTTGTCTTTTCTGATCTTTGTTGTATTAAAGTCTGTTTTGTCAGAAACTAGGATTGCTACCCCTGCTTTTTCCTGTTTTCCATTTGCTTGGTAAATTTTCTTGTGTTCCTTTATTTTCAGCCTGTGGGTGTCTTTGCACATGACATGGGTCTCTTAAAGACACCATACCAATGGGGCTTGACTCTTTATCCAACTTGCCATTCTGTGTCTTTTAATTTGGGCAGTTAGCCCATTTCCATTTTAAGTTAGTACTGTTATATGTGAATTGGATCCTGTCATCATGATGCTAGCTGGTTATTTTGCAGACTTGTTTGTGTGGTTGCTTCATAGTGTCACTGGACTGTGTACTTCAGTGTATTTTTTAGTGGCTGATAATGGTTTTTTCTTTCCATATTTAGTGCTTCCTTCAGGACCGCTTGCAAGGCAGGCCTGCTAGTGATGAATTCCCTCAGCATTTGCTTGTCTAAAAAGGATCTTATTTCTCCTTTGCTTGTGAAGCTTAGTTTGGCTGGATATGAAATTCTGGGCTGGAATTTCTTTTCTTTAAGAATGTTGAATATTGGCCCCTAATCTCTTCTGGCTTACAGGTTTTTCGCTAAGAGGTCTGCTGTTAGTCTGATGGGCTTCCTTTTGTGTAAGTGACCTGGCCTTTCTCTCTGGCTGCCCTCAACATTTTTTCTTTCATTTCGACCTTGGAGAATCTGATGATTATGTATCTTGGGGTTGATCTTCTCATGGAATATCTTACTGGGGTTCTCTGCATTTCCTGAATTTGAATTTTGGCCTGTCTTGCTAGGTTGTGGAAGTTCTCGATGATATCCTGAAGTATGTTTTCCAGCTTGGTTCCATTCTCCCTGTCAGTTTTAGGGACCCCAGTCAGTCGTAGATTTGGTCTCCTTACATAATCCCATAATTCTCAGAAGTTTTGTTCATTCCTTTTCATTCTTTTTTCTCTATTCTTGTCTGCCTGTCTTATTTTAGAAAGATAGTCTTTCCAGTTCTAAGATTCTTTCCTCACCTTGGTCTCTTCTGCTATTAATTGCATTGTGAAGTTTGATTGCATTGTGACGTTCTCGTGTTGTGTTTTTCAGCTCCATCAGGTTGGTTATGTTCCTCTCTAAACTGACTATTCTTGCTATACGCTCCTGTATTGATTTATCATGATACGTAGCTTCTTTGCCTTGGGCTAAAACATGCTTTTTTAGCCCAGCAAAATTTGTTATTACTCACCTTCTGAAGCGTATTTCTGTTACTTCATCCTTCTCAGCCTCAGCCCAGTTCTGTGCTCTTGCTGGAGAGGTGTTGCAGTCATTTGCAGAAGAAAAGGCACTCTGGCTTTTTGAGTTTTCAGCGTTTTTGCATTGATTGTTTCTCATCTTTGTGGGCTTATCTACCTTTGATCCTTGAGGTTGCTGCCCTTTGAATGGGTTTTTTTTTTCCGGGGCCTTTTTTTTTTGGTTGTTGTTGACATTGCTGTTTTCTGTTTGTTTGTTTTTCTTTTAACAGTCACGCCACTCTACTGTAGGGCTCCTGTGGTTAGCTGGGGGTCTGCTCCAGACCCCAATTTCTTCTGCCTCTCCCGCACCTGCAGGAGGCGGCTGGCGACCCGCACTGGAAGATCTCACCCAGTCAGGAGGGATGGGATCAGGGACCCACCCAGTGAAACAGTCTGGTTGCTTCTTGGTAGAGCAGGTGTGTTGCACTGGGGTTTTTTCCTCTGTACCACCTTTATTCTCCATAGCCAGCAAGCTGGAATGGCTGATTTAACGGAAGCACAGAGATGGCCGCTGGCCCTCCCCTAGGGAGCTCCCTCCCATGGAGATATCAGATCTCTGTCTGCAGGAGTGGGTCGGGGCCTGTCAAATAAACAGTCTGGCTACAATCTGGCAAGGCGGCTGCACTATGCCTTGTGGGGGGCGGGGGCGGTGCTCCTGGCTGGGTGATCTGCACTCTCCACAACGGACAGGCTGGAACAACTGAGTCCCCAGAAACCACAGAGATATCAGCCGCCCCTCCCCGCTACCCCCAGCTCCCTCCCAGCGAGAGATCAGATCTCTGACCCTGCATGGTAAGTCCTACTCAGTTTGGAGTGGGTCCGTCTGGTTAAAGAAGCGGTCTGGCCCCCTTATCTGGCAAGGCCACTGCACTGTGCTGTGGGCGGCCCCTCCTCCTCTGGGCTGTGCCCACTCTTCACAGCTGGCAGGCTGGATTGGCTATTTCCCCTGAATTGCAGAGATGGTGACCGCCCCTCCCCCTGGAACTTGGTCTTGTCTCAGGCGGACTTCAGCCCTCTGCTGTTGGCTAGCTGGGATTCCAAGTCTGTGAGGTGCGATGGAAATGGGGCCTGCCGAGCCATGCTGCTTGGCTCGCTGTATTCAGACCCCTTCCTAGGGATGTATATGGATGGATTTTATGCCTTGGCAGGGATCCCGTGGCAGGAGTATGCAAAATTCCTGGGTCTCTGTGTGCGCCTGAGCTGCTGTTTTGCCGAGCCTCCACACAGCTCTGTGTATCAGACCCAAGATCCTGGTGGAATGGGTTCACAAGGGGATCTCCTGCTCCACATGTTGCAAAGATCCATCGGAGAAGCCTGGCTTCCTGAGCGGGTTGCACACTCACTCACTGCCTTCCCTGGCTGGGGATGGGAGTTCCTTTTGCTCCACGTGGCTCCTGGATGGGCCGTAGCCCCCCCGCACCTTCTCCTTGCTCTCTGTGCTTTTTGCCTATTCAGTCCCAATGTAAGAACCTGAATATTTCATTTGAAGGTGTTGGATTCATTCACCCCTTTTCATGCCTCTCTGTGAGTGCCACAGACCACAGCTGCTTCTCATCAGCCATCTTGCCATTTGTCCAATTCCATTTTTATGCAAAGGTGTGTGTGTGTGTGTAAGTGTGTGGAGGAATACATAACAAATGTTACTGGTAGTTATTTCCTGGTTTTGTAATTGGATGTTAGTATTGTTTGCATTTTGTTTTGTTTGGTTCTTTGAAAAGAGGGATTATAGTAGCCAGGATGGAGGTAATGTTTTAGGCAAAAAATCTGAAACTTTCTAGGATAGAAAACAAACAAATTCACATGTACTTTTCCTGTGACTTACATTGGCATTTCAGTTGACTAGCAAGTCAAAAGGAAAGTTATTGCATGGTTAAAGGCTGAACCTTCACCATAACCTGACCTTAGACAGTCATGTCTGACTTGATAGGATAGGTTTTAAATCTAGAATTAGTGGAGTGAATACATTAAAGGGGTTTAGAAATGACGTTTCTCAAAAATAAGTATCTCCTGAAGATGCAAATGGTAAAACAGTACGTGGTATTATTTTCAGGTATAGTATAAGCATGAACTGGCCTTTCACAAGTTTGTCTTGAGACTTGTTTTTTCAGTTTTTATGTTTTCTTTTATTAAATTAACATGCTTGTTTTAAAAAGTTCAAAAAGTACAAAAGTGCAGGCCAGGTTCAGTGACTCATGCTTGTAATCCCAGCACTTTGGGAAGCCGAGGCGGGTGGATCACTTGAGGTCAGGAGTTCGAGACCAGCCTGGCCAACTTGGTGAAACTCCATCTCTACTAAAAATACAAAAATTAGCCAGGCATGGTAGCGGGTGCCTGTAGTCCCAGCTACTCGGGAAGCTGAGGCAGGAGAATCACTGGAACCTGGGAGGTGGAGGTTGCAGTGAGCACCACTGCACTCCAGCCCCGCAACAGAGTGAGACTCTGTCTCTAAATAAATAAATAAAAGTTAAAAAGTGCTAAAAGTAAGAAAATAGACGTAGGTTCCCCCTCCCCTGGAATCTTTCAGTGAATTATCTTTTTTTTACCTAAGGGAATAGGTCTGGGAAGTAGAGGAACTGTAAAGAAAACAGACATTCTTTGTGGTGTGATGGAATCATCACTGCATAGGAGCCAGGAAATTTAGTTTCCAGTCCCAGGTAGTCCTTAGCTGTGTAATCGGAAAAAGTTACTTTGCCTCTCTGGGCTTCAATTTCTACTAATTCCATGATGATACATTTGGACTTAGAAATTATAGAATGCTAAGGACTGACTTAATAAAGCTTTCCTGGTATCTCAGACATTTTTTAAAAGGCTGTATATGAGTTTGTGTATATGTTTATGTGTATATGCGTTTCTGGAAAGGCTTCCCCTCCAACCATTAAAGACATAATTAATGTTATAAATTGTGGTGTTTAGAATTGAGAAATAAATACCACACTTGACAGTGTTTATTTCCAAAGAATTGGGTGTTTTCATGCTTTTGTTTATTCCTGCTATTTTCTTTTTTTTTTTTTTGAGACAGAGTCTCGCTTAGTCGCCCAGGCTGGAGTGCAGTGGCGCGATCTCGGCTCACTGCAAGCTCCGCCTCCCGGGTTCACGCCATTCTCCTGCCTCAGCCTCCCGAGTAGCTGGGACTACAGGCGCCCGCCGCCTCGCCCGGCTAATTTTTTGCATTTTTAGTAGAGATGGGGTTTCACCGTGTTAGCCAGGATGGTCTCGATCTCCTGACCTCGTGATCCGCCCGCCTCGGCCTCCCAAAGTGCTGGGATTACAGGCGTGAGCCACCGCGCCCGGCCTATTCCTGCTATTTTCATATCATCCTGTTACACGTGAGCAGAGAGTGTATCATCCATATTTAATTTACAGTCATAGCTAGACTTAAGTTATTATCCAGTGTTATTGAGAGAATCAGTGGCACAGATAGAAATGAATTAGTTCCTAGTATACAGTTTTCTTGGCCTTTCTCTCATCCAGATTGCTTTCTTAGAGAAATGAACTGATCTGACTATGATTAAGATCATTTATTGCTACACAGAAGTAAAATTAGAGATTATCCATAGAACATTTTAATCTTGTAATTTATTTGGTGTGTTGTAGAACAGCTGACTTTTCTCATTGTATTTGGTAAATGTACTAAAAATGTTAGTCAATGTTATCTGGTTTTATTATTTTATCTCTCTCTTGAGTCGTGTTTGGCATGTATGTGTTGGGGGAGTGGGCGTAGGAGTTACACATTTAAGAAAGCCCTATCTTTTAGTAGAATAAATTAATGCAGATTGGCCTGTCTTCCTGCCTGCCTGGTCAGTAACAGTGGACTTTGGAGATTGATCTAGTGATGATAAACCTATTGTATGTGGCATAAGCCAGAGAAGTCAACTTTGATCACAGGTTTCTACACTGGCGTGAGAGAGAAGCATTTAGTTAACATTTCAAATTTCAAAGTAACTAAGCCTGTTAGCATCCATGTATTCTACCAGTAGACTTTATTGGGTCCTCTCATTTGTATGGTCTTTTATTGTTTTTTGTTTTCAACAAAGGAAATAGCACACACATATATCTCAAAATGGATTATACCTGTTGTAATCTCAGTATTTTGGGAGATCAAGGTGGGAGGATCACTTGAGGCCAGGAATTTGAAACCAGCCTGGGAAACATACTGAGATCCTATGTCTACAGAATTTTTAAAATTAGCCAGGTACAGTGGTGTGCACCTGTAGTCCTAGCTACTCGGGAGGCTGAGGCAGGAGAATCACTTGAGCCCAGGAGTTCAAGGCAGCAGTGAACTGTGATCAAACCACTGCACTCCAGCTTGGGTGACAACATGGGACCCTATCTAAAAAAAATAAAATAAAATAAAATAAACAAGAATTGTAAAGTCTCTATTATGGTTATATTTATTAAGAAAATCAGTTCTGTTAAGAAAGGAAATAATTGTTGAAAAATGTTTATTGGGGTAGCAAGATAAAAAGTTGTTTACAAGATATTAAATATCAGAATATTTGGAATTAGTGTATTTGCTATTGTATAGAAAAAAAAAACTTAGGGTCTCATGATTTGAATTTTTCATCTTGAGTTATTTAATACACATTTGAGTTCTTACCACTTTTTGGACCCTATACTCAACATGTGTAAAGGCATAATTATTTTCAAATGTGGGCTTTGTCTATGCAAAAATTTATGAGTGCATTAAGCATCACTAGATGCAGATTAAATTTGAATTCAGTGTGCTATATATGTACCTCCACTACCTTCATTTGATCAGTAATTATGTCCCTTCACTAAATTCACACTCAATTTAGAAAGTGTGTTCTAGGAAAACTTGTTAAAAGCTATGGAAAATCCTTCTGTAAAGTGAATTAATTTGCCTTTTATAGATCCAGGTTTTCTTATGTGATTTCTTAATGAACAACTTGTGAATATTTTAAATTTATTAAAAGTAACGTATCTGTAATTCACGTTAAACCCCCACCCCATCTATCTCTGTGTCTCACTCTCACAGTCATAATTACACAGAGCAGGAGTTTAGTGTTCTTACTGAGTATATAAATGATCCCAGTTTTTTATAATCTTAAAAGATTGGCTTAAGATACCATGATTTCTTTAAAATATATATACTATGATAATAAATCAAAAAATGTATCAATTTAAATTTGACCCATGGGTCTTTACAGTGTAATTTAACATTTGATCTTCCTGCAGTTGAAGTATAAGGGCTATATGTTTCAGTTAAACTGTCCTATAACTGTTTAGATTAATTTAGATTAGATTTTTGTTAACATAGTGGTTGACAGCTAAAAGGATTGTGAAAATAAAGTTGTTTATTATGTATAAATAGGAATAGCCTTGATTTCTAGCACAGGCATCCAATATCATCACTAATTTAAGCAGACTTATGTTAGCATTTATCAACTCAGAATTAAGCACAAAATAAAATGCATGTGAAAAAAAATGTTAAGTTGGTGGAAGGACCTTGAAATCTGAAAACTAGTAATTAAAAAAAAATTGAATGCCTAAAACATACTGTATAAACATGAAAGTCTTACATAAGAGACTGGTGTTACATGTTTTGTTGCTGTTTTTTAGGTAATCTGTCATATACATCAGAAATATATATGTAGCAATCAGGTTTTAGTTTCTATTACAGTTGACCATAGAACTATGGAGGTATTATACTATCCAGAGGAGAAAAATAATTGTCTCTTATTTCAACCCCTCTAAACAGGATACCATACTTGCAGAACTCCTTCAGATACATAAGGAACACATTGTAGGATATCATGAACATGATTCTCTTTTGGACCACAAAGAAGAAGAAGAGTTGACTGAAGAAGAAAGAAAAGCAGCTTGGGCTGAGTATGAAGCAGAGAAGAAGGTAGTTGATGCAAAATGCGTTTTCGTTTTTGTTATGTTAGTGATTTGAAAGAGCAATGAAGAAGAAAAGGGTCACATTTGAAACAGGTAATAATAATATAGTGGGTTTTAGGAACACAGTCCCCAGTTACAAGAATCACTTTGTGGGCTGGTTTCAGCTACCTTTGGTGGTAGAGTAGGAGGAGGAGACAGAAGAAAACAGTTTACACTTGAAGAGTAGTAACCCCATTTGTGGTTAGTATTTGTTGAATTGCGAGATGAGTGGGAATCCATATATTTAGCACCACGAACCTCCCATCAGTACCCTCTCTGTAGTAACAAACATATAGGAGCTTAGTGTTTGGAGGTTGTAGTAAATGTAGCTTTGCATGTATACCATGAAATCTAAATTTTGGCTGAATATCAGAACACAAAAATATTTCATTATTAGAAATTAATGCCGTTTGCTCCAGCAGCAGCTTTATTTAAGATCCTTCTATGTCTGTTTTAAACATCAACCCACTTGAGCAAAAGTGTGCCTGAGCATGAGAAACCTTATCTTAATACCTGAATCCTTTTCAAACTCCTAACTTATTGTACCAAACCTCTTTAACATTAATGTGATGTTCAGAGTCTCATCAGAATTCTTTTGAGTTGCCCCCATTCTGTGGGAATTATCATTTAAAAAAGTACACCTTTAGGGGTTAAAACTTTCCATGTAATAAGATCTTGGTTTCGGGTGAAAACGGTGTTTTGTTTGTGTGTGGAAGAGTGTTAATAATTTCCTGGATCTGAGAATGTGGATTCTTTTCTAAACCAGTAGGTGATGTAGAATTTCAAGTTTTAAATCACAATGTGAAAAGTGCGTAATTTTTTTGTTTTTAGGGACTGACCATGCGTTTCAACATACCAACTGGGACCAATTTACCCCCTGTCAATTTCAACTCTCAAACTCCTTATATTCCTTTCAATTTGGGAGCCCTGTCAGCAATGAGTAATCAACAGCTGGAGGTGAGTTGTGAAGTACAAAAGTAGTTTAACATGAATTAAAGGCAGTTTCAAGTGCCTTGTTGTTGAGGGTTCATTCTCCAAAAGATTACCCCTGAATAGACCAATAAATTTTTATTTTATTTGTTGACTGTTTTGAACCAACATAATGTTGTAAAATGTGGTTTGTTCAGAGCACAAAGGAATCAGTCGGTGAATTAATGTAGTTTGAATTATTTTAATTAAGAAACAATAGGGCTGCTGACTGGCTTGGGAAGTAGCACCTTCTTCAGTTATAAAATATTTATAATAAATTGCTATCTTACTGTTTGAAAGTAAGATAAATATACTCATTAATTTCTATTCAAGTGCATTATAGATGTACAATTAAATATATAATGCCCAATATTATGAAATAAATGATTTAAAGCTAGAATCAATTGTAAATTAAATAGGAAAGATTGGATTTTTATTATACCAGTAATGACTTAATTGAATCTGAAACACATTATAAAATGTGCTTATGGATTCATCTAAATTATTAAATTATTGGTGTGATAAAACTCAAACTTTTAATCTTCCTAACAAGACTCTTTGAGCATTGGTATGTTTTATTCCACTTTATTGATACTGAATTTTTCTGTTCTCTTCAATTATTTAAAGAGTTTTAAAACCAACTGCTATAAATTGGCAAATGGAAGGATTCCTATACTTTAACACTATGCTGTCTTTCTGCCTTATATAACTTATTTCTTGCATTCTTCTAGGACCTCATTAATCAAGGAAGAGAAAAAGTTGTAGAAGCAACAAACAGTGTGACAGCAGTGAGGATTCAACCTCTTGAAGATATAATTTCAGCTGTAGTAAGCTAATTGGCAGTTGTCTTATTCCAACCTCAAATTTGTGCCCTCTACCCCCTACTGCCATTTTTAAAAATTTTTAATTGTTTCCGTCTTATAAATTGATTTGCAATAGTAAAATACTGGTAAAATGGATGGATAATAGTGCCAAACGGTAACCCAGCAATTTTACATAGATGTTGGCACAAAAGAGAAATGGATAAAATGTAAGAATTGAGAAATCAAACATGGAAATGTATGCATTGTTTACATAAACATTTTAATTACCAGTTGCACAAATTAAATCTAAATTATTGTTTCATTCCAGAGATAGCCAGCCCAGGTATAGCAGTGAACAACTTAATACCCTGTTTTGCATCATGCTTTTCTTTAGAAAAGAATAAAGGAAAGCGGGGGGGACCTTGGAAAATTCCAAATATCTTAAAATACTTTAATTATTTTTTCTTCAATTGTACAGTAATAAGGAGTAAATAGAAAATTTTTCTTTTAGTGGAAGGAGAACATGAATCTCTCAGAGGCCCAAGTACAGGCGTTAGCATTAAGTAGACAAGCCAGCCAGGAGCTTGATGTTAAACGAAGAGAAGCAATCTACAATGATGTATTGACAAAACAACAGATGGTAAGAATTCTGACTTCTGACTATTTCTAGGTTATGTTTAATTTTCTTGAATTTATAATAAGTTTGTATGACATCTACATCAGTAATTATTCCTACTGTGGAGGGATGGATAGTCATTGATAATTCTGGAAGAAATGTAAAAAACCCAGGAATGTCAAGTAAAAGTAATATATTTTGTTACAAAAATGCAACAGCTACCTAAATGGGAATCCTTGAAGTTTACATAGGATCTAGTCGATATAATTTTATTTCTCATATATTCTGAACATCTACATAGGAATTTTTGCCAGAGTTTTACCACATTTGCCGTTTGTATTTTATTTAACTTTTAATTTTTGTGAGTATATAATAGGTATATATATTTTGGGGGCACATAAGGTATATTGATACAGGTATACAGTGCATAATAATCACATCAGGGTAAAGGATATCTATCACCTCAAGCATTTATCCTTTCTTTGTGTTATAAACAATCCAGTTATACTCTTCTAGTTATTTTTAAATGTGCAATAAATTATTTTTGACTGTAGTCACCCTGTTGTGGTATCAAATACTAGATCTTATTCATTCTAACTATACTTTTGTACCTATTAACTAACCATCCCCCATTACCCCAGTCCCTGCTACCCTTCGCAGCCATTCTATCTTCTATCCCCATTCAATTGTTTTAGTTTTAAGCTTCCAGAAATAAGTGAGAACATGTGAACTTTGTCTTTCTATGCCTGGCTTATTTCACTTAACATAATGATCTCCAGTTCCATGCATGTTATTGCAAATGGCAGTATCTCGTTCTTTTTTATGGCTGAATAGTACTCCATTGTGTATATGTACCATGTATTCTTTGTTCATTCATCTGTTGGTTGATACTTAGGTTGCTTCCAAGTCTTAATATTGTAAACAGTGCTACAATAAACATGAGAGTGCAGATACCTCTTCAATATACTGATTTCCTTTCTTTTGGGTATAGACCTAGCAGTGGGATTGGTGAATCATATAGTACCTCTATTTTTAGTTTTCTGAGGAACCTCCAAACTGTTCTCCATAGTGCTTGTATTAATATACGTTGCTAACAACAGTGTACGCAAATTCCTTTTTCTCCACATCCTCACCAATATTAATTATTGCCTGTCTTTTGGATAAAGGCCATTTTAACTGGGGTAAGATGATATTTCATTGTCTTTTTTGTTTGTTTGGTTGGTTGGTTTTCTAGAGACAGGGTCTCACTATATTTCCCAGGCTGGTCTCAAACTCTTGGTCTTAAGCAATCCTCCGACCTCAGCCTCCCAAAGTGTTTGGATTACAGGTGTGAGTGACCATGCCCAGCCTCTCATTGTAGTGTTGATTTGCATTATCTAATGATTGATGATGTTGAGTACCTTTTCTTGTGCCTGTTTGCCATTCATATGTCTTCTTTTGAGAAATGTTTGCCCATTTTTAAATCTGATTATTAGATTTCTTTTTCTATGCAGTTGTTTGAGCTCCTTATATATTCTGGTTATTAATCCCTTGTCAATTGGAAGGCTTGCAAATATTTTCTCGCATTCTGTGGGTTGTCTCTTCGCATTGTTGATTGTTTCCTTTGCTATGCAGAAGCTTTTTAACTTAATGGTATCCTGTTTGTCCATTTTTTCTTTGGTTGCCTGTACTTGTGAGATATTACTCAAGAAATCCTTGCCAGTTCAATGTCCTGGACGGTTTCCCAATGTTTTTCTGTAGTGGATTCATAGTTTGAGGTCTCAGATTTAAGTCTTTAATTCATTTTGATTTGAATGTTGTATATGGCAAGAGATAGGGGTCTTTTTTCATTGTTCTGTGTATGGATATCCAGCTTCCACAGCACCATTTATGAATGAGACTGTCCTATCTCCAATGCATGTTCATGGCACCTGTGCCACAAATGAGTTCACTGGTGTGTGGATTTTTTTCTGGGTTCTGTCTTCTGTTCTCTTGGTCTGTGTGTCTGTTTGTATGCCAGTACCATGCTGTTTTGGTTAATGTAGCTCTATAGTATAATTTGAAGTCAGGTAATATGATTCCCCCAGTTTTGTTCTTTTTGCTCACTACAGCTTTGCCTATTCTGGGTCTTTTGTGGTTCCATGAAAATTTCAGGATTTTTTTTTTTTATTTCTGTGAAGAATGTCATTGGTATATTGAGAGGGATTGCATTGTATCTATAGATTGCTTTGGGTATATGGACATTTTAACAATGTTAATTTATCCAATTCATGAACATGGAATATCTTCTCATTTTTTTGTACCCTCTTCCATTTCTTTCATCAGCATTGTGTAGTTTTCGTTGTAGACATCTTTCACTTTCGTTAAGTTTATTCCTAGATATTTAATTTTGACTGTGGCTACTGTAAATGGGATTATTTTCTCAATTTCTTTTACAGATTATTCACTGCTGGCATTTAGAAATGCTGCTGATTTTGTGTGCTGCCACTTTACTAAGTTTGTTTATCAGTTCTAAAATATTTTTGGTGTAGTCTTTAGGTTTTTCCAAATACCAGATCATATCATTTGCAAACAGGATAATTTGACTTCTTCTTTTTCAACTGGAATGCCCTTTACTTCTTTCTCTTGTCTGATTGCTCTAGCTATGACTTCCAGAACTATGTTGAATAACAGTGGTAAAAGCTGGCGTCCTTGTTGTGTTCCAATTTTTAGAGGAAACTCTTTCACTTTTTTCCCCATTGAGTATGATACTGGCTGTGAATCTGTCAATATATGGGTTTTATTGTGTTGAGGTATGTTCCTTCTATAACCGTTTTTTTGAGGATTTATATCATGAAGGCATGTTGAATATTATCAAATGTTTTTTCAGCATCAGTTGAAATTATCATATGGTTTTTGTCCTTCATTCTGTTATTTGATGTATCACGTTGATTGATTTGCAAATGTTAAGTCATCCTTGAAGCCCTTGGATAAATCCCACTTGGTCATGTTCAACACCTTTTTAATGTGTTATTGAATTGTGTTTACTAGTATTTTGTTGCGGATTTTTGCATGAATGTTTATCTCAGATATTGCCCTGTAGTTTTCTTTTTTTGATGTGTCTGTCTGATTTTGGTATCAGGGTGTTACTGGCCTTATAGAATGTGTTTGAAGTATTCCCTCCTCCTCTCCTTGTCACAGTAGTTTGAGGAAGATTGGTATTAGTTCTTCTTTAAACGTTTGGTAAAATTCAGCAGTGAAGATACTGGTTTCCAGGCTTTTCTTTGCTGCAAGACTTTTTATTACAGCTCTAATCTCGCTACTTGTTACTGGTCTGTTTCAGATTTTGGATTTCTTAGTGTTTCAATCTTGGTAGATTGTATGTGTCTTGGAATTTATCCATTTCTTCTAGGTTTTCCAATTGTTTGCATGTAGTTTGTCATAGGACCCTCTAATGCTCCTTTGAATTTCTTTGGTATCAGTTTTAATATCTACTTTTTGATCTCTGATTTTATTTATTTGAATCTTCTTCTTTTTTTTTGAGACGGAGTCTCGCTCTGTCGTCCAAGCTGGAGTGCAGTGGCCCGATCTTGGCTCACTGCAAGCTCCACCTCCTAGGTTCACACCATTTTCCTGCCTTGGCCTCCCGAGAGCTGGGACTACAGGCACCCGCCACCACGCCCGGCTAATTTTTTGCATTTTTAGTAGAGACGGGTTTCACCATGTTAGCCAGGATGGTCTCGATCTCCTGACCTCGTGATCCGCCCGCCTCAGCCTCCCAAAGTGCTGGCATTACAGGCATGAGCCACTGCGCCCAGCCCCTTCTTTTTCTTAGTCTGGCTAATGGTTTGTCCATTTTGTTTATCTTCTCAAAAAAACCAACTTTGTATTTATTTTTGCACTGATCTTTATTATTTATTTTACTAATCTGGGGTTTTGTTTTCTTTTGTTTTTCTAGTTCTTTTTAAGATGCGTTGGTAGGTGTTTAATTGAAGTTTTTTTTCTTTTCTGATGTACGCACTTAGAGCTGTAAACTTTTCTCTTAGTAATGCCTTTGCTGTATCCCATAGGTTTTTGTATGTTGTGTTTCCTTTATCATTTGTTTTAAGAAAATTTTCAATTTTCCTCTTAATGTCTTATTTGACCCACTGGTCATTCAGGGGCATATTGTTCAATTTTCATGTGTTTATATAGTTTCAAAAATTCCTCTTGTTGTTGTTTTCTAGTTTTATTCCATGTGGTCAGAGAAGAAACTTGATATGATTTCATTTGTTTGAATGTTTTAAGACTTGTTTTGTGGCCTAATATATGGTCTTTCCTTGAGAATGATTTATGTGCCAAGGAAAAGAATGTATATTCTGTGACCATTGAATGAAAAATCCTGTAAATATCTATTTGGTCTATAGTGCAGAATAAGTCCATTGGTTTTTTTGTTGATTTTCTGTCTGGATGATCTGTCCAATGTGTAAAGTTGAGGTGTCGACGTCTTCAGCTATTTTTATTTTGGGGTCTGTCTCTCTATTCAGCTCTAATAATATTTGCTTTTTTATATCTGGTGCTCCAGTGTTGGGTGCACATATATTTACAAATGACCATCTTTGTCTCTGTTTATATTTTTTGTCTTGAAATCTATTTTGTCTGATGTAAGTATTGCTAGTCCTGCTCTTTTTTGGTTTCCATTTTCATGAAATATCTTTTTTCATCCCTTTATTTTCACTTTATATGTGTCTTTATAGGTACAATGTATTTCTTATAGGAAACAGATGGTTGGGTCTTTTTTAAAAATCCATTCAGGTACTATATGTCTTTTGATTGTAGAGTTTAGTCCATTTATATTCACTGTTATTCTTTTTTTAAACTTTCATTTTAAGTTCATGGATACATGTACAGGTTTGTTATATAGGTAAATCTGTGTCATGGGTTTGTTGTGCAGATTATTTTGTCACCCAGGTATTAATCCTAGCACCCATAAGTTATTTTTCCTGATCATCTCCCTCCTCTCAGCCTCCAACCTCTGGTCAGCACCAGTGTCTGTTATTGCCCTCTATGTGTTCATGTGTTCTCATCATTTAGCTCCCACTTATTAGTGAAAACATATGGTATTTGGTTTCCTGTTCCTGCATTAGTTTGCTAAGGATAATGGCCTCCAGCTCCATCCATGTTCCTGCTGAGGACATGATCTTGTACTTATTATTAGGTTTATAAAGTATATTAATAAAATTAAATAAATAGATTGACAGCAGTCTTGAAGATGTGTGCTGAGGTCTGGGCTCTAACCGAGAGTGAGAAAGTAGATTTTTGATCTCTGAGATTTCTAATAGTTGAGTCAGCTGCTGTTGGAATAAGAAAAGCTCTAGTTGTCTATAACATGTTGAATTTGTCAGACTCTCTGTGATGAGCTGCATTCAATAAACCAAATGCAGAGGCAGTAGTAGCAGGCTATGGCTCTGCTAGCTGAGGTTTGGAAATCACAGGATGCAACATCTCAATTTTCGCTGTGGAACTTGATAATAGGGCATTCCATAATGAATGCCTTATAAGGGGACATGAGTACGAGTAGGCAGAGGGCACATGTATCTAGAGCTTCAGTCACTGTAGGTATCAGGAAGAAAGGCACATTTAGAATACACCTTTACACACATGGATTTTTTTTTTTACCCCTCCTGAACTTTTTCTTTATTTTTATTTTTTATTTCCACATTTCTTTATCCAGTCTACCATTGATAGGCATTTAGCTTTATTCCATGTTTTTGCTTTTGTGGATAGTGCTGCAATGAACATATACAGTGTCATTATAATAGAACAATGTATATTCCTTTGAGTTTATACCCAGTAATAGGATTGCAGGGTTGAATGGTAGTTCTGTTTTTAGCTCTTTGAGGAACTGCCACACTGTTTTCCACAATGGATGAACTAATTAACACTCCCACCAACAGTGTATAAGCATTCCTTTTTCTCTACAACTCACCAGCATCTTTTAACTTTTTAATAATGGCCATTCTGACTGGTGTAAGGTATCTCATTGTGGTTTTGATTTGCATTTCTCTAATGATCAGTGATGTTGAGCTTTTTTTCATATGATTGTTGGCCATGTGCGTGTTTTCTTTTGCAAAGTGTCTGTTCATGTCCTTTGCCCACTTTTTAATGTGGTTGTTATTTTCCTGTATATTTCTTTCAGTTCCTTATAGATAATGGTTATTAGTTGTTAGATGGATAGTTTGCAAAACTTTTCTGCAAATCTGTAGGTTGTCTCTCTACTCTGTCAATGGTTTCCTTTGCTGTGCAGAAGCTCTTTAGTTTAGTTGGATCTCATTTGTCCATTTTTGCTTTTGTTGCAATTGTTTTTGGCATCTTCATCATGAAATCTTTGCCCGTTCCTATATCCAGAATTATATTGCTTAGGTTGTCTTCCAGGGTTTTTATAGTTTTGGGGTTTACATTTAAGTCTTTAATGCATCTTGAGTTGATAATTTGTATATGGCGTAAGGAGGGGGTCCAGTTTATGGCTAGCCAATTATCCCAGCACTGTTTATTGAATAGGGAGTCCTTTCCCCATTACTTGTTTTTGTCAGCTTTGTCAAAGATCAGATGGTTGTAGGTGTGTGGCCTTATTTCTGAGCTCCCTATTCAGTTCCATTGGTCTGTGTGTGTTTTTTGTACCAGTACCACACTGTTTTGGTTACTGTAGCTCTGTAGTATAGTTTGAAGTTGTATAGCATAATGCCTCCAGCTTTGTTCATTTTACTTAGGATTGCCTTGGCTATTCAGCCTTTTTTGTTGTTGTTGTTCCATATGAATTTTAAAATAATTTTGTCTAGTTTATGAAGAATATCATTAGTAGTTTGATAGGAATAGCATTGAATGTATAAATTGCTTTGGGCAATATGACCATTTCAACAATATTGATTCTTCCTATCCGTGAGCATGGAATGTTTTTCCATTTGTTTTGTCATCTCTAATTTCTTTGGAGTCTTGTGCTCCAAAAGACTGTAGAGACCTTTTACCTCCCTGGTTAGCTGTATTCCTAGGTATTTTATTCTTTTTGTGGTGGTTGTGAATGGGATTGCATGCCTGATTTGCCTCTTTACTTGACTTTTGTTGGTGTGTAGGAATGCTACTGATTTTTGTACGTTGATTTTGTACCCTGCGATATTGCTGAAGTTGTTTATCAGCTTACGAAGCTTTTTGGGCCAAGACTAGAGTTTTCTAGATACAGAATGATGTCATTTGCATACTGTGATAGTTTGACTTTCTCTCTTCCTATTTGGATGACCTTTATTTCTTTCTGTCACCTGATTGCTCTGCCCAGGACTTCTAATACTATGTTGAATAGGAGTGGTGATAGAGGGCATCCTTGTCTTGTGCCAGTTTTCAAGAGAAATATTTGCAGCTTTTGCCCATTCAGTATAATGTTGGCTGTTGGTCTCCTGCTGGAATTCCAGAGCCCCGAGGCAAGAGCCAGTTGCTTCTTGCCAGTTCAACTCACTCATTCCCCTGGAGTTCTTGTGGGCCAGGAACCAGTCCTGGTGTGCGGTAGCCCCATTCAGGATTCCCAGCTTCCTCCTCCTTCAACCAAGCTTCTGTGTCTTCCCTCCATCCACTCTCATTGCCTTGTCTCTGAAGATCTGTTAGGAGTGTGCCAGTCATCGTTGTCTTTCGGTGGCAGCTTTTCCACCTTGCTGCATCTAGTCATCCATCTTGCCCAACCCCATTATTCTTTTTTTTTTTTTTGGAAACAGAGTCTCACTCTGTCACCCAGGCTGGAGTACAGTGGTGCAATCTGGGCTCACTGCAAGCTCCGCCTCCCAGGTTCACACCATTCTCCTCCCTCAGCCTCCCGAGTAGCTGGGACTACAGGCACCCACCACTACGCCGGGCTAATTTTTTGTATTTTTAGTAGAGATGGGGTTTCACCATGTTAACCAGGATGGTCTCAATCTCCTGACCTGTGATCCTCCCGCTCGGCGTCCCAAAGTGCTGGGATTACAGGCGTGAGCCACTGCGCCCAGCCTCCAACCCCATTATTCTTGATAAGTTAGGACTTACTCCTGCCATTTTGTTATTTGTTTTCTGGTTGTTTTGTGATCCCTCTCTTCCTTCTTTTCTTCCTTCCTGTCTTCCTTTTAGTTAAGGCAATTTTCTGTGGTTGTATGTTTTAATTTCTTTTTATTATTATTATTTTGAGATGGAGTTTCACTGTGTCACCCAGGCTGGAGTACAGTGGCGTGATCTCAGCTTACTGCAATCTCTGCCTTCCGGGGTTTCAGCAATTCTCCTGCCTTAGCCTCCTAAGTACCTGGAATTATAAGCACCCGCCACCACGCGCAGCTAATTTTTGCATCTTTACTAGAGACAGGGTTTCACCATGTTGACCAGGCTGGTCTTGAACTCCTGACCTCAGGTGATCCACCCACCTTGGCCTCCCAAAGTGCTGGGATCACAGGCCTGAGCCACTGCGCCTGGTATGATTTCTTGCTGATAGTTTTTTGTTTATCTGTTGTATGTTTGTTTATTTGAAGTTACCATGAGGCTTGCAAATAATATAATACATCATTTTAAGCTGATGATAACACTGATTGCATAAACAAGCAAATAAAGTACAAACAAAGAGAAAACTAATGTTCTTTTGCCAGCGAGTTTTATACCTTCATGTAACTTTTCACTGTTCATTAACATCCTTTTTTTCAGACCGAGAAACTCCCTTTAGTATTTCTTGTAGGACAGGTTTGGTATTGAAATTCCTCAGTTTCTGTTTGTGTGGGAAGGTCTTTATTTCTCCTTCGCTTTTGAAGGATATTTTCACCAGATATATTCTTCTAGGTTAAAAGTTGTTTGTTTGTTTGTTTGTTCCTTTACCCCTTTAAATATCTCATGTCACTCTCTCCTGGACTGTAAGTTTTCTACTGAAAAGTCTATTGCCAGATGTATTGGAGCTCCTTTGTATGTTGTTTCCTTTCTCTTGCTGCATTTAGGATCCTTTCTTTATCCTTGACCGTTGAGAGTTTGATTATTAAATGGTGGGAGGTAGTCTTCATTGGGTTAAATGTGCTTGGTGTTGCATAACCTTCTTTTTCTTGAATATTGATAGTTTTCTCTAGGTTTGGGAAATTCTCTGTTGTTATCCTTTTGAATAAACTTTATACCCTATCTGTCTCTCTGCCTCCTCTTTAAGGCCAATAACTCTTAGATTTACCCATTTGAGGCTATTTTCTAGATCTTGTAGATGTGCTTCATTGTTTTTTGTTCATTTTTCTTTAGTCTCTTCTGATGGTACATTTTCAAATAACCTGTCTTCAAGTTCACTAATTCTTTCTTCTCCTTGATCAGTTCTGCTATTAAGAGACTCTTCATACATTCTTTAGTATGTCAATTGCATTTTTTGACTCCAGGATTTCTGCTTGATTCTTTTAAATTATTTCAATATCTTTATGAAATTTATCTGATGGGATTATCAGTTTCTTCTCCATATTATCTTGAGTTTCATGAATTTCCTCAAGACACCTATTTTGAATTCTCTGTCACATATATTCACATGTATCTGTCTCTCCAGGATTGGTCCCTTAGGACTTATTTAGTTCGTTTGGTGATGTCGTGTTTCCTGGATGGTCTTGATGGTTGTGGACATTGATTCGTGTCTGGGCATTGAAGAGTTAGGTATTTATTATAATCTTTGTAATCTAGCCTTGTTTGTACCCATCCTTCCTGGGAAGGCTTTCTAGGTATTCAAAGGGAGATAGATATTGTGGTCTAAGTTCTTGGTCACTCCATCTGTATCTGCCTTGGAAGGCATCCCAAACTGGGTAATGCTATGACTGTTGTAGTCTTGTAGACTCATAGAGCTACCGCCTTGGTGGTCTTCGATAAGATCTGGAAGAACTGTCTGGATTACCAGGCAGAGATTCTTGTTCTCTTCCCTTACTTTCTCCCAAACAGAATCTCTCTCTGTCTGTGCTAAGCTGTCTGGAAAGCTGGTGGAGAGGTGACACAACCACCCCTCTGGTTCCCTTCACGGGGACCACACTGGGTTAGACCTGAAGCCTGCATAGCAGTGGGTCTCACCCAAGATCCACAGTAACTACTGCCTGGCTTCCGCCTTTGTTTGCTCAAGGCTCTAAGGCTCCACATTCAGCAGGTGGCAAAGCTCTTGTGTTCTTCCCTTCTGGGCTGCAAATTTCCCCCAGCCCTAGGCCTGTCCCAAGATGCTATCCAAGATCCAGGGCCTGGAGTCAGAATGTTTAGGAATCTGTCTGGAGCTCTATTCTACTTCAGCTGAGCTGGCACCCAAGCCATAAGACAAAATCCTTTCTACCCTTCCCTCCCCTTTCCACAAGCAAAGGAGTCTGTCCCTGTGATCACTAGCATCCCAGGCCCACAGCAGGTATTACCTGGCTATTGCTGATGTTCACTCAGGGTCCAAGGGCTCTTCAGTCAGCTTGTGGTAAATGCTACCAGGACTATGTCTCTCTCTTCTGAGCAGTGGGCTCCCCTCCAGCCCAGGGAAGGTCCAGAAATGCCATCCAAAAGCCAAGGCCTGGAATTAGGGTCCCCGAGGGTCTGCTTGGTACCCTAGCCCACTGTGGCTGAGCTGGTACCTAAGCTGTATGTCAAAGTCCTCTTTACTATTTCCTCTTCTTTTCTCAAGCAGAAGCCTCTTCCCATAGTGTCCACAGCTGGGAATGTGCTATGTCCCACCTGAAGATAGCATGTCTCTGAGTCTCACTGAAGACCCACTGCAAGTACTGTCTGGGTACCACTGCTGATTATTCAGGGCCCAAAAGGGCTCTTTAGACAACAGATGTTGAATCCTGCCAGGATTGAGTCATTTCCTTCAAGAGAACGAGTTTCCTCTGGCCCAGGGTATGTCTGGAAATGTCATCCAGGAGCTAGGGCCTGAAACAGGGGCCTCAGGACTCTGCCTGGTGCCCTATCCTACTGTGGCTGAGGTGATATTCAAGCTGCAAGACAAAGTCTTCTTTACTCTTCCCTCTCCTCTCCTCAAGCAAAAGCAAAGAGTCTGTCCTGGAGCTGTGAGCTGTGCTGCCCGGGGTTTGCGAAGGTGTGGCAGAAGCAATCTTCTGGCCACCCTGGCTGTTGTCTCACTAGGTCATGTGCCCCCCAAGTCCACTGGCTTTCAGCCCAGCACAGGACTTGGAGTCTTGGTGGCCTAGATTGCCTTTCAGGTTTATTTAGGCCCCCAGAACTCTTTAGTCCACAGTGGCAAAGCTTGTCGGAACTCAGGTTCCGCCTGCTGGGATAGGTGATTTCCCTCTGGCTGTGGCTGGTGTAAATGCTCCCTCTGTGGGTGCCGGCTGAGTTCTGCCTGATGTTTCTTTTCACTGTGACAGGGCAGCACTGAGTTCTAATGCAGTCCCACAATCACTGTACTCTGTCCTGCAAGCACACAGATTCTCTCTCCCTGCCACGTGCCTGCTGCCAGGGGATGAGTGAGGGTTGGCATTGGCAGTTAAAGACTGTCTTTCCTAACCTCTTTAGTGCCTCTTTCAGTGATATGAAGTTAAAATCTGGTACAGTGATTGCCTACCTGATTTTTGGTTCTCATGAAGGTGATTTTATTGCAGATAGTTTTTGAATTTGGAGTTCCTTCAGAGAGGACGATTAGTGGAGGCTTCTATTCGGCCATCTTGCTCTGCCTCCAGTCACATTTGGCATTGTTAAACAACCTCGAAACAGTAGTATACTTATCAGTGTGTTTAATTTGAGAATAAAAAGTAGAGCTAACTAAGCTACATAATTCTTTAAAAGGGTACCGTATTCCAGGATCCTTCATCATGTTTCCCAACACAGTTGTTTGCCAGCCTTCTGCCTTATACCTGGAAATTTCAACTGTTGACACCAGGGAATCTATTTCTGTGGCATATGTTTTACTTAGAAGGTACTGCAGGGTTATGTGGTTTTACATTATATTAGGAAACTTGAGACATTCCAGGTCAGAATTATTCCTACTGCAAGTGCCTTTCCCTTTGGTGTTTGTCACTAAAATGTTTGTCTGTCATCATGTGAAATATTCAAAAGAATGACAAAGAAGTCTTAACAAAAAGTGTTGTAACTAATACTTGAGACTACTCACAGTACAGAACACATTACTACGGCAACTAACCTAAATGCTGCTTGCAATATAATAGTCAAGACATTAAGAGAATTTAGCCCTAAATGGTCTTACTAACTGGTTTCTACAGTAATGGTCCTGTGAATGCCATCAAATTAGTAATGGTGATAACAATAATGTGTTTTCCTTTTGGTATGGTACCCCCTTAACAAATTGATTTTAAGTCAAAACTTGATACCTCTTTTGAGACAGGTCATGCACTTGTAACGACTCCCATTTTTTCTCTATAGTTAATCAGCTGTGTTCAGCGAATACTTATGAACAGAAGGCTCCAGCAGCAGTACAATCAGCAGCAACAGCAACAAATGACTTATCAACAAGCAACACTGGGTCACCTCATGATGCCAAAGCCTCCAAATTTGATCATGAATCCTTCTAACTACCAGCAGATTGATATGAGAGGAATGTATCAGCCAGTGGCTGGTGGTATGCAGCCACCACCATTACAGCGTGCACCACCCCCAATGAGAAGCAAAAATCCAGGACCTTCCCAAGGGAAATCAATGTGATTTTGCACTAAAAGCTTAATGGATTGTTAAAATCATAGAAAGATCTTTTATTTTTTTAGGAATCAATGACTTAACAGAACTCAACTGTATAAATAGTTTGGTCCCCTTAAATGCCAATCTTCCATATTAGTTTTACTTTTTTTTAAAAAATAGGGCATACCATTTCTTCCTGACATTTGTCAGTGATGTTGCCTAGAATCTTCTTACACACATTGAGTACAGAAGATATTTCAAATTGTTTTCAGTGAAAACAAATCCTTCTTCCATAATAGTAACAGCTCCACAGATTTCCTCTCTAAATTTTTATGCCTGCTTTTAGCAACCATAAAATTGTCATAAAGTTAATAAATTTAGGAAAGAATAAAGATTTATATATTCATTCTTTACATAGAAAAACACACAGCTGAGTTCTTAGAGTTGATTCCTCAAGTTATGAAATACTTTTGTACTTAATCCATTTCTTGATTAAAGTGATTGAAATGGTTTTAGTGTTCTTTTGACTGAAGTCTGAAACTGGGCTCCTGCTTTTTATTGTCTCTGTGACTGAAAGTTAGAAACTGAGGGTTATCTTTGACACAGAATTGTGTGCAATATTCTTAAATACTACTGCTCTAAAAGTTGGAGGAGTCTTACAGTTATCCTAGCATTGTATAAACAGCCTTAAGTATAGCCTAAGAAGAGAATTCCTTTTTCTTCTTTAGTCCTTCTGCCATTTTTTATTTTCAGTTATATGTGCTGAAATAATTACTGGTAAAATTTCAGGGTTGTGGATTATCTTCCACACATGAATTTTCTCTCTCCTGGCACGAATATAAAGCACATCTCTTAACTGCATGGTGCCAGTGCTAGTGCTTCATCCTGTTGCTGGCAGTGGGATGTGGACTTAGAAAATCAAGTTCTAGCATTTTAGGAGGTTAACACTGAAGTTGTGGTTGTTAGGTTCACACCCTGTTTTATAAACAACATCAAAATGGCAGAACCATTGCTGACTTTAAGTTCACATGAGGAATGTGCTTTAACAATTCCCAGTACTATCAGTATTGCGAAATAATTCCTCTGAAAGATAAGAATCACTGGCTTCTATGCGCTTCTTTTCTCTCATCATGTTCTTTTACCCCAGTTTCCTTACATTTTTAAAAATTGTGTCAGAGTTGTTTTTTCTTTAGATCATGAGGCAATTATTAAATCAAAATTAATTCATCCAATACCCCTTTACTAGAAGTTTTACTAGAAAATGTATTACATTTTATTTTTTCTTAATCCAGTTCTGTAAAAATGACCTATAATTTTATTCATGTACAATTTTGATTACTTGAATTCTTAAAGAAAACATTGTTTTTGACTATGGGAGTCAACTCAACATGGCAAAACCATTTTGAGATGATGATATAACAGGTAGTGAAACAGCTTAAGAATTCCAGAAAAAAAAAAAAAAAAGAAAACTGGGTGTAGGCTTTGCTTTAGGTATCACTGGATTAGAATGAGTTTAACATTAGCTAAAACTGCTTTGAGTTGTATGGATGATTAAGAGATTGCCATTTTTATCTTGGAAGAACTAGTGGTAAAACATCCAAGAGCACTAGGATTGTGATACAGAATTTGTGAGGTTTGGTGGATCCACGCCCCTCCCCCCCACCTTCCCATGATAAAATATCACTAATAAATTCTGTATATTTAGATATTATGCTAGCCATGTAATCAGATTTATTTAATTGGGTGGGGCAGGTGTGTATTTACTTTAGAAATAATGAAAAAGACAAGATTTATGAGAAATATTTGAAGGCAGTACACTCTGGCCAACTGTTATCAGTTGGTATTTCTACAAGTTCAGAATATTTTAAACCTGATTTACTAGACCTGGGAATTTTCAACACGGTCTAATTATTTACTCAAAGACATAGATGTGAAAATTTTAGGCAACCTTCTAAACCTTTTTCACCATGGATGAAACGATAACTTAAAGAATAATACTTAGAAGGATTAATTGGAAATCAGAGTTTGAAATAAAACTTGGACCACTTTGTATACACTCTTCTCACTTGACATTTTAGCTACATAATATGTACTTTGAGTATAACATCAAGCTTTAACAAATATTTAAAGACAAAAAAATCACGTCAATAAAATACTAAAAGGCTCATTTTTATATTTGTTTTAGATGTTTTAAATAGTTGCAATGGATTAAAAATGATGATTTAAAATGTTGCTTGTAATACAGTTTTGCCTGCTAAATTCTCCACATTTTGTAACCTGTTTTATTTCTTTGGGTGTAAAGCGTTTTTGCTTAGTATTGTGATATTGTATATGTTTTGTCCCAGTTGTATAGTAATGTTTCAGTCCGTCATCCAGCTTTGGCTGCTGAAATCATACAGCTGTGAAGACTTGCCTTTGTTTCTGTTAGACTGCTTTTCAGTTCTGTATTGAGTATCTTAAGTACTGTAGAAAAGATGTCACTTCTTCCTTTAAGGCTGTTTTGTAATATATATAAGGACTGGAATTGTGTTTTTAAAGAAAAGCATTCAAGTATGACAATATACTATCTGTGTTTTCACCATTCAAAGTGCTGTTTAGTAGTTGAAACTTAAACTATTTAATGTCATTTAATAAAGTGACCAAAATGTGTTGTGCTCTTTATTGTATTTTCACAGCTTTGAAAATACGTGCACATGTTTCATAGAAAATGTACAGCTTTTGTTATCCTATATAATGGTGGTTCTTTTGCACATTTAGTTATTTAATATTGAGAGGTCACAAAGTTTGGTTATTGAATCTGTTATACTAAATTCTGTAAAGGGAGATCTCTAATCTCAAAGAGAATTTACATACCAGGAAGCCCATGTGTGTTTGTGTTAGTTTTGGATGTCTTTGTGTAATCCAGCCCCATTTCCTGTTTCCCAACAACTGTAACACTCATTTTAAGTCAAGCAGGGCTACCAACCCACACTTGATAGAAAAGCTGCTTACCATTCAGAAGCTATAGCAGGTAGATGGAAACCTCATTATCTGGCCTCCAAAGAAGCTGAATATTTTATAGCCTTCCCTTAGCTATGTTCATTTTCCCTCCATTATCATAAAATCAGATCCATATTTATGTGCCCCAAACAAAATTTAAGAGCAGTTACATATCTGTCCCGGTAGCCCTTGTTTCTTTTGAGGGTAACATGTTGTGAGGCTATAGAGACTTACTCAACAGTAAAACAGGTCAATCCTTTTACATGTCTTATTATACTAAAAATTATGTTCAGGGTATTACTATTTTATTTCACCAGACTCAGTCTCAAGTGACTTGGCTATCTCCAAATCAAATCTATCCTTAGAGATTAAACATTTTTCTACCGTTAATTTTTTTCAAGTCTATAATCTGAGCCAGTCCCCACGGAGTGACCAAGTTTCAGAAATGCTTTCATCTTCGCAACATTTTATATATACTATTATATGGGGTGAATAAAGTTTTAAATCCGAAATCTATACTGTGTCAAAGCTCAATATGTGCCAGGTAACTAAACTGTTCACATCACTAGTGTTGGATGTAATAACAGGATAGTGGCTCACCCCTAAGAGCTGCCATAAAATTCCATTATGATAGATACTACCACCCTCTCTTTGGAACAACCTTCCTGATAACCATTGTGCCAGTGAACTAAGGGAATCATCCTTCCTCCTTGCTTTCTAGGGATCTGTCTTTTTGATAGTGACTGCTGCACAGACCTTCGCCAAGAAAGACAGCATATAAATTGAGGCCATTAGTAAAGATAATAAGGATACAACTATAATTGAAAGAATGAAGGAGTGAGGCAAATCCTAAAATACTGCAAGTAGGCCCTCTTTAATATAACATATCACAAGCAGTCTCTACCCAGCAACACTCCCCTACATTAAGTTCCTGAACATTCCACCCTTCTCTGATAGAAACATGTAAGGGATAGGGGAGCTTGGCTGTAATCTTCAGCTTTGCAAATCAGATGACTACTAAGAGACTTTCCTATTAAGTATACCCAGGTCCATCCCTATGCTCCTCGTGTCATATATGTGTTGTTTTTCAAGAAAGGTGAAGAAAGATGGCTTATCAGATGCAAGGATGGAATTCATTTTAGTTATATGTGGAGAAAGTATAGTACTGAAAGAGAACAAAGAGAAGGATCGGGAAAGAGACTAAATTGGAGTGGATTGATAAAGAGCCTTGAAATCCTGAATGAGTAATTCAGTATAGAGGATAACAAGGATTTGTGAGGCAGATGATAATGTTTCGCAAGTAAAGATGGCTATTTGGGTGAGGGTAATTTGGTTTAGAATGCAAGGTGAAGAAAGATGGGAGACAGGAAGATAATTGGTCCAAGCATGAAGGACAGAAGGAAAAAAAAGTCATTAGAGGCTGTATAGGATAGTGAACTTTTACAATGATACTTATAATAAAAACCTGTTATTTTACTTTCCCCCTAAGGAGGCTTTGTTTCGGAATTTTGATTTTTACACACAAAATTCACTTATTCTAATTACTCTCAAACATAATGGTATGTTCGTTAGTGGCATTCCCATTCTTTCTCAATTTTTTTTACTCCTTTACATTTGCAGAAAGTGAGGTTGGTCCATTGAGTGTAATTCTACTTCTTCCCTCAAGCCAATTCTTTAAAAAGTGAAATCCAAATATTTCTGTTACATTTCTGAGACCCATTCATTCAAAGTGCTAGTATGTTTGTGGGTAATGTTATGTTTATAAGCTTTCCTTAGTAGTTTCAACGTGCTTTGTAGTTATCATGTGTTAACCTATACACAACGTATCTGTGAGAGAAGTGAGAATAATTCCATTTTTCTTATGACAAGCTATAAGTGAAACCAAAAGCAAATCTGTTACACTCAAGGAGGCAGAAGACATATTTTAGTTAGTTAAATTCTCCAGGTCTTTCATATCTAATTTGAGAAATTGGGACAATAATAATACCTTGCCTGCTAGAGGGCAGGGGACTAGACCAAGTGATTTCCTAAGTCCTGTTCAGCTCCCTGAGTTAAACTTTGAGCAAAGCAGTCTAAAGCCAAAAGGCAATGTGTTTGTCTAAGGTTACAGGGTACATTTGTAAACAGTACTAGAAATTCCTTCCCTTTGGCTAACCCTCTCCCCTACTAAGCTATACCTTTTCTTTCCCTCTGTGTAGAAAAATGAGAGGTCTGACAGACATTTTAATGACAAAGCAGGTAAGTTAAGTTGTAATTGGCTCTAATTACAACTTCCACTAGCTGTAACCTTTATCTTTTGCCCAGAGGCTCTCCCAGAGCTTCCTACTGCCTTTGAAACTCATTGCAGAAAATGAAAAACCATGTTTAAGGATCTGATTCTTGTATCTTGGTTGGCTGATCGGGCTACAAACATGACAAAACATCAAGGAAAATATAGATCAGCTTTGTGAAGCCCACTTTTAAGCAAATAATTGGTGATTTACCGCCCTCTTGTTCATAACTGTAAAGCCAAATTAGACCAATGTTTAAATTGTCTGGTCTGGAAAAAGTTTATAGTGAGTTACGGGCAATATTTGTTTATGTTGACTCCTACGTAACTACGTGGTACACCTTTTTTGAGATGTAGGTTTTATAGTCAAATTGTGTGACAAAAACTAAGAAAACTAATAGACAAGTTTTATTTTTTTCTGTAGCTGCTTGTCCCCACATGCCAATAACAAAGCAGGTAGACACACTAGCCTATTGAATACATTCAATGAAAACAAAACCAAACTTAAGAAAAGGTGGGAGGGGGACGTGGTTTACAACCATTTTAGGTCTTACTAGTTTATCCCCAACTCTTAGTAAGTTTTCAACAATACAGCATGGAGAAGTTGGGCTTCAAAGGCTTTAGCGATGCAGGCTGGCTTGGATCTAATTATCCTTCTTAAGAAAGTAAACCTTTTATTCTATTGGCAACTTTTCCACCCTCTCTTCCCACGTCTTGCACACACTATCCCTAAATATGCTAAGCTCAAACGAAGTGCTTGCCTGCGATTTTTCCCCCTTTACTTCTCCAAAGGATCTTTCCCCAATTCTAGCCCCGTGCCACCCCTGCCCCCCACCCCCCTACACACACCTTATGCCTAAGTGTGTGAGGTCGGGAGGACTTGTAGAACCTTAGAATGCCAGAGATGGTGGGGATCTTAGAGACCATGTAGCCCAGCCCCCTACCTTTACAATCAGGAAGACAAAGGCCCAGGGAGGGGAAAAGGTGCCCCCGGGCACTCATGTCTTCTAGCTTTTATTCCAGTTCTCATTCCACTCCATTCAGATGCCTCTTATTATATTTAAATTCTAATTCATTTTCTTCAATCCGCCAGACCACATTAAGCAAATTTTCAGAATAATGGGTACTGAATGAACTAAGCTTTAAAATGAGAACTCTTTGTGAGAAGTAGAATATGTAAACCAAAATGAAAGGGAAACATTCTTGTGATAACTGTAAAACAGGAAGCCCCCTGACACTTCCCCTAAACCTTTAATTTGGCATCCAGAATATTGGCTTCAGGATTTTCTTTCAGAGGGATATTTAATTTCTTTAAATGGTTCTTTCACCACACTCAGCATGGTTTAGGCCAATAAGATCTAGAAACTCTGTTCTACTTTCTGGATCTCAGTATCCAGTGACAAGGATGGAATCATTCAGCCTTCCTTAAACCAGGCAAGTTTATGCACCGAGTACTTTAAAATCCTCTACTTCAAATGAGAAATGATGATATATTCACAAGAAAACAAAATAGAAAGCTCTGCGTTAGTATAGTGATCTCTGTCAGAATAAGGGTGACTGTTCTTGAGTTATAGAGATGGACCATGAACAGTTTACATATTTCCGAAGAAATGAAAGGCAAAATGATTTTTTTTTTTTTTTTTTTTTTGAGACAAGGTCTCACTGTGTGTCACTCAGGCTGGAATGCAATGGAATGATCTTGGCTCACTGCAGCCTCGACCTCCTGGGCTCAAGCAATCCTCCCACCTCAGCTTCCCAAGTAGTGCAACTACAAGAGTGCATCACCATGCCTGGCTAATTTTGTTTATTTTTTGTAGAGACGATGTCTCAGTATGTTGGCCAGGCTGATCTTGAACTCCTGGGCTCATGTGATCCTCTGGCCTCAGCTTCCCAAAGTGCTGGGATTACAGAAGTTAGCCAGTATGTCCGGTCCTAAAATGATTTTAATATGCTAGCACTTGGGAGCGTGGATCCATCTCTAAACTTGGACAAGTTACTTCACCTCTCTGAATCTTCTCCCACACAGTGATTAAGATTTATTGAACACCTATTGTGTTTCAGGCACTACGGCCAATCACTTTTCATTACTCCTGTGTTACAGATGAGAAAATAGGTTTGAAATACTTATTCACCCAGTGTCTTACAAATAACTGGAAAAGGCAAATGTTTTTTTTTTCCCCCATTGAACAAGCCTGCAATTCTTCCTTGAACTATGATTTAACCCCAGCCTTTTGTAAACCATTTAGAGTACCTTATTCCTTATTTTGTTCTTTTGCATATCAGCTCTTACGTCTGTTTTTACTTTAAGCAAGACTAAAATAAAACAGAATACTTCCTGATATGATTTGGATCTGTGTCCCCACCCGTATCTCATGTTGAATTGTAATCCCCAGCACTGGAGGGCCTGGTGGAGGTGAGAGGTGATTGGATCATGGGGGCGGATTTCTTTTCTTTTCTTTTTTTAATTTATTTATCTTTAAGTTCTGAGATAAATGTGCAGAACATACAGGTTTGTTACGTAGGTATACATGTGCCATGGTGGTTTGCTGCACCTACTGACCTGTCCTCTAAGATCCTTCCTCTCACCCCCCAACCCCCACAGGCCCTGGTGTGTGTTGTTCCCCTCCTTTTGTCCATGTGTTCTCATTGTTCAGCTCCCACTTATGAGTGACAACATGCAGTGTTTGGTTGTCTGTTCCTGTGTTAGTTTGCTGAGGATGACGGCTTTCAGCTTCATCCATGTCCCTGCAAAGGACATCCTCTCCTTCCTTTTTATGGCTGCATAGTATTCCATGGTGTATATGTACCACATTTTCTTTATCTATTCTATCCTTGATGGGCATTTGGGTTGGTTCTATGACTTTGCTGTTGTAAATAGTGCTGCAATAAACATACGTGTGCATTTGGCTTTATAGTAGAATGATTTAATTCCTTTGGGTATGTACCCAGTAATGGGGTTGCTGGGCCAAATGGTATTTCTGGTTCTAGATCCTTGAGGAATCACCATACTGTCTTCCACAATGGTTGAACTAATTTACATTCCCACCAACAGTGTAAAGGTGTTCCTATTTTTCCACAGCCTTGCCAGCATCTATTGTTTCTTGACTTTTTAATAATTGCCATTCTGACTGGTGTGAGATGGTATCTCATTGTGGTTTTGATTTGCATTTCTCTAATGATCAGTGTTGTTGAGCTTTTTTTCATATGTTTGTTGGCCTCATAAATATCTTTTTTTGAGAAATGTCTGTTCATATCCTTTGCCCACTTTTTGATGTGGTTTTTTGTTTTCTTCTTATAAATTCATTTAAGTTCCTTGGAAATTCTGGATATTAGACCTTTGTCAGATGGATAGATTGCAAAAATTTTCTCACACTCTGTAGGTTGCCCGTTCACTCTGATGCTAGTTTCTTTTGCTGTGCAGAAGCTCTTTAGTTTAATTAGATCCCACTTGTCAATTTTGGCTTTTATTGCAACTGCTTTTAGAGTTTTTGTTATGAAGTCTTTGCCCATGCCTATGTCCTGAATGGTATTGCCTAGGTTTTCTTCTAGGATTTTTATGGTTTTGGGTTTTACATTTAAGTCTTTAATCCATCTTGGGTTAATTTTTGTAAAAGGTGTAAGGAAGGGGTCCAGTTTCAGTTTTCTGCCTATGGCTAGCTAGTTTTACCAGCACCATTTATTGAATAGGAGATCCTTTCCCCATTGCTTGTTTTTGTCAGGTTTGTCAAAGATCAGATGGTTGTAGATGTGTGGTGTTATTTCTGAGGTCTCTGTTATGTCCCATTGGTCTATATGTCTGTTTTGGTACCAGTGCCATGCTGTTTTGGTTACTGGAGCCTTGTAGTATAGTTTGAAGTCAGGTAGTGTGATACCTCCAGCTTTGTTCTTTTTGCTTAGGATTGTCTTTGCTATCCCAGATCTTCTTTGACTCCATATGAAATTTAAAGTAGTTTTCTTCTAATTCTATGAAGAAAGGCAATTGTAGTTTGATGGGAATAGCATTTAATCTATAAGTTACTTTGGATTGTATAGCCATTTTCATGATATTGATTCTTCCATTCCATAAGCATGGAATGTTTTTCCATTTGTTTGTGTCCTCTCTCATTTCCTTGAGCGCAGGTTTGTAGTTCTCCTTGAAGAGGTCCTTCACATCCCTTGTTAGCTGTATTTCTAGGTATTTTGTTCTCTTTGTAGCAATTGTGAATGGGAGGTCATTCATGATTTGGCTCTCTGCTTGTCAATTATTTGTGTAAAGGACTGCTTGTGATTTTTCCACATTGATTTTGTATTCTGAGACTTTGCCGAAGTTGCTTATCAGCTTAAGGAGTTATTGGACTGAGATGATGGGGCTTTCTAAATACAAAACCATGTCGTCTGCAAACAGAGACAATTTGACTTTCTCTCTTCCTATGTGAATACACTTTATTTCTTTCTCATGCCTGATTACCCTGGCCAGAACTTCCAATACTATGTTGAACGGAAGTGGTGAGAGAGGGCATCCTTGTCTTGCATCAGTTTTCAAAGGGAATGCTTCCAGCTTTTGCCCATTCAATATGATATTGGCTGTGGGTTTGTCATGAATAGCTCTTACTATTTTGAGATATGTTCCATTAACACCTAGTTTATTGAGAGTTTTTAACATGAAGGGATGTTGAATTTTATCAAAGGCCTTTTCTGCATCATTGAGATAATCATGTGGTATTTGTCTTTGGTTCTGTTTATCTGAGGGATTACATTCATTGATTTGCATATGTTGAACAACCCCTGCATCCCAGGGATAAAGCCAACTTGATCGTGGAAAATAAGTGTTTTGATGTGCTGCTGGATTCGATTTGCCAGTATTTTATTGAGGATTTTCACATTGATGTTCATCACAGATATTGGCCTGAAGTTTTCTTTTTTTGTTGTGACTCTGCCCGTTTTTGGTATCAGGATGATGCTGGCTTCATAAAATGAGTTAGGGAGGAGTCGCTCCTTTTCAATTGTTTGGAATAGTTTCAGAAGTAATGGTACCAGCTCCTCTTTGTACCTGTGGTAGAATTCAGATCTGAATCTGTCTGGTCATATGCTTTTTTTGGTTGGTCAGCTATTAATTACTGCCTCAATTTCAGAACTTGTTATTGGTCTATTCAGGGATTCAACTTCTTCCTGGTTTAGTCTTTTTTTCTCTCTCTCTTTTTTTTTTTTTTTTTTTTTTTGAGACGGAGTCTCGCTCTGTTGCCCAGGCTGGAGTGCAGTGGCAAGATCTCGGCTCACTGCAAGCTCCACCTCCCGGGTTCACGCCATTCTCCTGCCTCAGCCTCCCCAGTAGCTGGGACTACAGGCACCCACCACCACGTCTGACTAATTTTTTTGTATTTTTTAGTAGAGATGGGATTTCACCGTGTTAGCCAGTATGGTCTCGATCTCCTGACCTCACAATCTGCCCGCCTTGGGTTCCCAAAGTGCTGGGATTACAGGTGTGAGCCATCGTGCCCAGTCCCTGGTTTAGTCTTGGGAGGGTGTATGTGTCAGGAATTTATCCATTTCTTCTAGATTTTCTAGTTTATTTGCATAGAGGTGTTTATAGTATTCTCTGATGGTAGTTTGTATTTCTTTGGGGTCAGTGATGATATCTGCTTTATCATTTTTTATTGTGTCTATTTGATTCCTCTCTCTTTTCTTCCTTATTAGTCTAGCTAGCAGCCTATCTATTTTGTTAATTTTTTCAGAAAACCAACTCCTGGAATCATTGATTTTCTGGAGGGTTTTTTTATGTCTCTATCTCCTTCTATTCTGTTCTGATCTTAGTTATTTCCTGTCTTCTATTAGCTTCTGGATGAGTTTGCTTTTGCCCTCTAGCTCTTTTATTTGTGATGTTAGTGTGTTTATTTGAGATCGTTCTAGCTTTCTGATATAGGCATTTAGTGCTATAAATTTCCCTCTTAACGCTGCTTTAGGTGTGTCCCAGAGGTTCTGGTACATTGTTTCCTGGTTCTCATTTGTTTCAAAGAACTTTTTGATTTCTGACTTAATTTCATTATTTACCCAGGAGTCATTCAGGAGCAGGCTGTTCAATTTCCATGTAATTGTGTGGTTTTGAGTGAGTTTCTTAATCCCAAGTTCTAATTTGATTGTACTGTGGTGTGAGAGACTGTTTGTTATGATTTCTGTTCTTTTGCATTTGCTGAGGAGTGCTTTACTTCCAATTATGTTGTTGATTTTAGAATAAGTGCCATGTGGCAGTGAGAAAAAATACATATTCTGTTGATTTGGGGTGGAGAGTTCGGTAGCTGTCTATTAGGTCCACTTGATCCAGAGCTGACTTCAAGTCCTGAATATCCTTGTTAATTTTGTGCCTTGTCAATATGTCTAATATTGACAGTGGGGTGTTAAAGTCTCCTACTATTATTGTGTGGGAGTCTAAGTCTCTTTGTAGGTCTCTAAGAACTTGTTTTATGAATCTGGGTGCTCCTGCATTTGCTGCATATATATTTAGATTAGTTAGCTCTTTTCATTGAATTGTACACTTTACCAGTATGTAAGCCCTTTTGTCTTTTTTTGATTTTTATTGGTTTAAAGTTTGTTTTGTCAGAGACTAGGATTGCAATCCATGCTGTTGTTTGCTTTCCATTTGCTTGGTAAACTTTTCTCCATCCCTTTATTTTGAGCCTATGTGTGTCTTTGCACGTGAGATGGGTCTCCTGAATACAGCACAGCAATGGGTCTTGACGCTTTATCCAATTTGCCAGTCTGTGTCTTTTAATTGGGGCATTTGGCCCATTTACATTTAAAGTTAGTATTGTTATATGAGAATTTGATCCTATCATCATGATGCTATCTCGTTATTTTGCACACTAGTTGATGCAGTTTTTCATAATGTCGTTGGTCTTTATATTTTGGTGTGTTTTTGCGGTGGTTGTTACCTGTTTTTCTTTTTCTTTTTTCTTTTTTTCTTTTTTTTTTTTTGAAATGGAGTCTTGCTCTGTCGCCCAGGCTGGAGTGCAGTGGCGTGATCTCTGCTCACTGCAAGCTCTGCCTCCCACGTTCATGCCATTCTCCTGCCTCAGCCTCCTGAGTAGCTGGGACTACAGGCGCCCGCCACCACACCTGGCTACTTCTTTTGTATTTTTAGTAGAGATGGAGTTTCACCATGTTAGTCAGAATGGTCTCAATCTCCTGACCTTGTGATCCGCCTGCCTCGGCTTCCCGAAGTGCTGGCATTACAGGCGTGAGCCACTGTGCCCTGCCATTTTTTTATTTCCATATTTAGTGCTTCTTTCAGAAGCTCTTGCAAGGCAGGTGTGGTGGCAACGAAATCGCTCAGCATTTGCTTGTCTGTAAAGGAATTTATTTCTCCTTCGCTTATGAAGGTTAGTTTGTTTGCATATGAAATTCTGGTTTGAAAATTCATTTCTTTAAGAATGTTGAATATTGTCCCCCACTCTCTTCTGGCTTGTAGAGCTTATGCTGAGAGGTCTGCTGTTAGTTAGTCTGACAGGTTTCCCTTTGTAGGTTATGTGACCTTTCTCTCTGACTGCCCTTAACACTTTTTCCTTCATTTCGACCTTGGAGAATCTAATGATTATGTGTCTTGGGGTTGATCTTCTCATGGAGTATCTTAGTGGTGTTCTCTGTATTTCCTGAATTTGAATGTTGGCTTGTCTTGCTAGATTGGGGAAGTTTTCCTAAGTAATATCTTGAAGTGTGTTTTCCAGCTTGTTTCCATTCTCCTCGTCTCCTTCAGGTACTCCAATCAATTTTAGGCTCAGTCTTTTTATGAAGTCCCATATTTCTTGGAGGCTTTGTTCATTCCTTTTTTATTCTTTTTTTCTCTAATCTTGTCTGCATGCCTTATTTCAGCAAAGTTGTCTTCAAACTCTGATATCCTTTCTTCTGCTTGGTTGATTTGGCTATTGATACTTGTGTATGCTTCACAAAGTTCTTGTACAGTGTTTTTCAGCTCCATCAGCTCACTTATGTTCCTATCTAAACTGATTATTCTAGTTAGCAGCTCCTGTAACCTTTTAATAAGGTTCTTAGTTTCCTTGCATTGGGTTAGAACATGCTCCCTTAATTATAAATCATGCTGCTATAAAGACACATGCACACGTATGTTTATTGCGGCACTATTCACAATAGCAAAGACTTGGAACCAACCCAAATGTCCACCAATGACAGACTGGATTAAGAAAATGTGGCACATATACACCATGGAATACTATGCAGCCGTAAAAAAGGATGAGTTTGTGTCCTTTGTAGGGACATGGATGCAGCTGGAAACCATCATTCTTAGCAAACTATCACAAGAACACAAAACCAAACACCGCATGTTCTCACTCATAGGTGGGAACTGAACAATGAGATCACTTGGACTCTGGAAGGGGAACATCACACACCGGGGCCTATCATGGGGAAGGGGGAGGGGGGAGGGATTGCATTGGGAGTTATACCTGATGTAAATGACGGGTTGATGGGTGCTGACGAGTTGATGGGTGCAGCACAGCAACATGGCACAAGTATACATATGTAACAAACCTGCACGTTATGCACATGTACCCTAGAACTTAAAGTATAATAATAATAATAAATAAATTTTTAAAAAAATGCTCCCTTAGCTCAGTGGAGTTTTCTGTTACCCATCTTCTGAAGCCTACTTCTGTCAATTCATCCATCTCTTCCTCCGTCCAGCTCTGCACGTTTCCTGGAGAGGCACAATCATTTGGAGGAGAAGAGGCACTCTGGCCTTTTGGGTTTACAGCATCTTTTTGTTGATTCTTTCTCATCTTCATGAGTTTGTCTAGTTTCGATCTCTGAGGCTGTTGACCCTTGGATGGGGTTTTTGTGGAGACTTTTTTTTTTTTTTTGTCATTGATGATGCTGTTGTTGTTGCTTTCTGTTTGTTTGTTTTTCTTTTGATGGTCAGGTACCTCTTTTGTAGGGCTGCTGTGGTTTGCTGTGAGTTCATGTCCTATTCATCTGGTTCGCTCCCATGCCTGGAGATGTCTCTCAAGGTGGCTGGAGAACAGTAAACATGGGTGTCTGCTTCTTCTCCTGGGACCTCTCACCTCGAGGGGAACCAACCTGATGCCAGTAGGATTGCTCCTGTATAGGATATCTGACAACCCCTGTTGGAGGGTCTCACCCATGTGGGTGGCTCGGGGAACAGGACCCATTTAACGAAGCACTTTGACTGTTTCTCGGTGGAAGGTGTGTGCTTTGCTGAGGGTAAATCCACTCATCTGGGCTGGCCGGATTCCTCAGAACTACCAGGAGGAAAGGCTAAGTCTGCTGGTCTACAGAGACTGTGGCCACCTCTCCCCTTAGGGGCTCAGGCCCAGGGAGATTCAGGTTCTGTCCCTGAGCCTCTGGCTGGAGTTGTTGGAGTTCCTGCAGGGAAGCCCCACCCAGTGAGGAAGGATGGTTCAGGGTCAGTACTGAAGAGGCCTCTGGCCGCAGTCTGCCACTGCCAGTGTGTTGGGCTATGGGGGAAACCTCTTGGGACCAAGCCGTCTAGCCTCCCTGGCTCCAGAAGGGGAAAAGCGTGGCCTGGAGCTATAGAGATGGATGCCTCCCTTCCCCCACCCAGGGAGCTTAGCGTGTTAGGCAGTTATGAGTCGCAGTGCTGGCTCCTGCCCCTCCCCCAAGGAGCTGGAATGGCTTATACAGCAGGCCGTTGCAGCTGTGGTGCTTGTCACCCCTCCCCCTGGGAGCTCTGCAGGCTTAAATAGATTTCAACTGAGAGCCTGTTGAGAATCTGCGTAGCTCAGGGATTGGGACTCTGGGCCCCAGTGGTGTGGGTTCACGAATAGGATCTTCTGATCCGTGGGTTCCACAGTTCCATCGAAAAAGCACGGTTTCCCTGTCTGGGTAGCACACTCACCACCTCCCTTGGCTAAGGGGTGGGGGCTTCCCTGCCCCGTGTGGCTCTCAAGTGGACCACTGCACCACACTGCTCTTCCTTTCTCTCCATGGATCACACCAGCTGCCTAGTCAGTTCCGATGAGGGAACCTGGATACCTTGGTTGCCTGTGAAGGATTCCCACGCTAGTTATGGTTCTTTGCGATGGGCGCCTCTGATCACCTCTGTTTCTAGTTGGCCATCTTGGCCCCGCCCCCTGTGGATTTCTCATGAATAGTTTAGCACCATCCCGTTGGTGCTGTTCTCATGGTGAGTTCTCATGAGATCTGGTCATTTAAAAGTGTGTAGCACCTCCCCACCTTCTCTTGCTCCTGCTTCTGCTCCTGCCGTGTGAGACGCCTGCTCCCTCTTTGATTCTGCCATGAATGGAAGCATCCTGAAGCTCCCCCAGAAGCAGAAGCTGCTATGCTTCCTATACAGCTTGCAGAACTGTAAGCCAATTAAAACTCTTTTCTTTTTGAACTACCCAGTCTCAGGTATTTGTTTATAGCCTTTATAGCAGTGTGAGAACAGACTATTACATTCCCTTCTTGATGTTTTCAAGGTACTTCCTTCTGTCTCTCTTCAGTAGTGCTAGAGGTTTCCACTTTTTTCTTCCATTTTGTTCTGTGATCCAAACAGAAGTGTCTGAAAACCCCAGTTTGAATACTTTAAAATATGTTTTAATATATTAAAACTAATTTTTAATGCAGTGGCTTCCACACAAGTTCAATTAGTCACCAATTGAGAACCCTAAAGGTTAAAGTATTCTGAACTAAGTTTATTGTTCATCGTTCCACCTGATAAAATTTAGGCAACATTTGAGCAAGGCCTTAAAATATAACTAGAATATGGACATGTAGAGGTTAAGGAGGAGGGCATCTCAGGCAGAGGAAACAGTGAATACAAACACAAGTAGGCAGCAAAGAACATAACTCAGAATAGGATAGTCCCAGAAAATCCCATGCTCTACACTTGTGCCCAAAGATTATAGTCCCATTTAAGCCAATGGTTTCTGTAATGCATTTAAATGGTATGGTAGGCAGAATAATAGTCCCCCAAAGATGTCTAAGTCCTAATACCCAGCACCTGTGAATATGTTACCTTACATGGCAAACGATAATTAAGGTTGCTAATTAACTGAATTTGCAATGGGGGAGATTCTCCTGGATTATCTAGATGGGTCCAATGTGATCACAAGGATCCTTAAAAGTGGAAAAGGGAGTGTATTAGTCTGTTCTCACACTGCTATAAAGAAAAACCTGAAACTGCTTAATTTGTAAAGAAAAGAGGTTTAATTGGCTCACAGATCAGCAGGCTGTACAGGAAGTATGGCTGGAGAGACCTCAGGAAACTTTCAATCATAGTGGAAGGCAAAAGGGAAGCAGGCACATGTTAACATGGACTGGAACAGGAGGAGGAAGAGAGTTAAGGGGTGGGGGCGGTGCTACACACTTTTAAACAACCAGATACACTGAGAACTCACTATCACGAGAACAGCAAGGGAGAAATTCACCCCGATGATTCAATCCCCTCCCACCAGGCCCCTCCTCCAACATTGGGGATTACAGTTGGACATGAGATTTGGGCAGGGACTCTTATTCACACCATATCAGGGAGGTAGGAGAGTAACAGGAAGATGTGATTAGGAAAGAAAGGCTCAGAGAGTTTCAACGTTGTTGGCTTTGAAGAGGAAGAGGACCATGGTCAAGGAATGTGAGTGGCCTCTAGATGCTGGAAAGGGCAAGGAAAAAAATCCTCATCTAGAGCCTTCGAAAAGGAACATAACTCTGCTGACATCTTGACTTTAGCTCTATCCATGTCGTAACGCTACCCTACAGAATGGTAAGGCAATAAGTAGGCATTGTTTTAAGCCACTATGTGAGTTGTGATTTGTTACAGCAGCAATAGGAAACTAATATAAATGGTTATTTGTGTGATTACTTGATTAATGTCTTGCTCCCCTGCTAGATATGTAAACTCCTTCAGTGCAAGAGCCCTTTTTTTTGCTCACTTTAATATCTTCAGCATCTGACACAGAAAAAGTATGCTATAAATGTTTGATAAATTTATGACTGAATGGCTTACCAGTCATATCCTACATGAGAACATTATGACAACATCAATACCATCAAAGTCAGATTCTGTGTCCTTGTACGTATACGTATGCCTGTTTCTGTCTTTTTTGGGTGGGCTCTTTGTCTGTCTCCTTCCCCTTCTCTCTTCCTTACTTCTGTCCCTATTTCTTAATTGGTCATAACAAAGAACTGAAGTACACCTTGTAATTACCTATTATCTTCACGGAATAAAGTCTTACATTTAATGTTCATGGTTTTAAAAAATAAGTAATGTAGTTTATTGTAATGAAAAAAAGCATTATACTCAAGAGCCCCTTCATTTACTAACTGTAATTTATGTCAGTGGGTGAGTGATTCTTGATAGGTTTCTCATCACTGATTTAAGATGATGTATAGAACCCATGAGTAGAAATATCCTACAGAAGCTGTCCCTTTGTGCCTGCTGGTGGGAACTTGTTCCCTGATTGCATGGCCCACATTCTTCTGAGAATAAATTGTTTGACATTGTCTACTCAAAATAAAGTGGATTCCCCTATCACTTAGGACCAGAGATACTCAGTGTTTTCCCTGGTCTCATTCTCTGGCTGCTGAGTTTGGGTATAAAAATGTTTGAAATTTGAACAGAGTTCACTGGAATTGCATGGAAGGCATAGGGCCTATTCACCTACAATTCTCAACGTGTTCCATTAAATGGAATGGCCGGAAGCAAGTTAAAACTTTTGATGGAAAAGTTATTGAAGTTTCTAGCGTTCAAGAACATTTAGAGAAAACTTCATTTTGAATACAAAGGGCCCTTAGAGATCACCTAGTCCAGTGTTTCTCAAAAACTAATGTATGGAGGAGTCACCTGAGAAGCGTATTAAACTTTAGATTCTGATTTAGTAGGTCTGATGTAAGGCCCAAGAATGTGCAGTTCTAAAAGTTCCCAGGTGATGTTGATGCTGTTGGCCCAGGCACCACCCTTCAAGGAGCAAGGGGAGAGTAGATAGATGTAAGCCAGTCAGAGAAAAGGTATCTGCATTCTACACAGGAACCAGAAAGTGGGAGTTCATACAACCAGAACCTCAGGGATGATTCAGCTTTCTTATGGACAGATGGAGAGCCTAGGTCTCTCACGAGTTCTGGTCCCTAGATCTAGTTGCTGCTACAGGGAAGGTGTGTCTGATCTTCCCTAGTGAAGCTTAGCAAAAGTACTTGTCTAACCTCCCTGCTGTACACACACACACACACACACACACACACCCCAAAACGTTATTAGATAAGCAGAAAAAAGCCTGCAAAGATATATGCCAGGATGATGAAGATGATAAGAAGTGAAGATACAGTGTTTTTTGTTTTCTTCTTTTTGCTTATCTTTATTTTCTAGGATTCTTCTCCCCAAACACCAATGGGATTTTATTTGGGATAAGATACATTGATTCTACATGTCATGTGAAAAAATTTAAAAATTAAAAAGGCATTCAGACAACCTTTACAAATAAGAGCAATGAGAGGTAACTGTTATAGACATTAAAACTCTGAAAGCTCAGTAATTTAAAAATATTATACTAGTGCATGAATGGAGGGATCAATGGAATGCAATAGAAAATTTTAAAAAAGACACAAGCACATACAGGAATTTGGTATATTTTGAATATGTCATTTTAAGTTAATAAGAAATTTCTATGAAGAAAGAAAAATAAAGTTGAATTTCTACCTAATAATTTGCATAAAAATAAAATCTGATGGATGAAACATTGATGTGTTAAAAATGGAATAATTCAAAGTACTAGGAGAAATGAAAACCAAACAAGACAAACAACCAGAAGGTGCAGTGTCAGTATCCTGAGCATCACATCAAGAGCTTCTTCCTAGATTCTTAATTTAAATATGGTACTTTTTGGCCTCCCTCATAACTTTCTGGGAACTTGAGACAGAAAGTTCAAACAAACTCTAACAATGATGTATGGGACAACTGACCACATCAGATAGAAGTGATTTTTTTTTTTTTTTAAGACGGAGTCTTGCTCTGTTAGCCAGGCTAGAGTGCAGTGGCGCGATCTCGGCTCACTGCAACCCCCACCTCCTGGGCTCAAGCAGTTCTCCTGCTTCAGCCTCCCAATTAGCTGGGACTACAGGTGCACGCCACCATGCCCAGCTAACTGTTTTTGTATTTTTAGTAGAGACAGGGTTTCACCATGTGGGCCAGGCTGGTCTTGAACTCCTGACCTCAAGTGATCCACCCGCCTCGGCCTCCCAGAGTGCTGGGATTACAGGTGTCTGCCACCACACCCGGCCCAGAAGTGATGCTTATACCTTGGTTTCATTCCACATCATGTTGATATGCCCTTATAGAGACAACCCAAACAATAAACTGAATAAATTCCATGATTATGGTACTCAGTCCAAGTCTATCAAGTTCCATTTTTTTAAGTTCAACTCTATTTATTATTTTTTAACTTTTATTTTAGGTTCTGGGGTACACGTGCAGGTTTATTGTATAGGTAAATTGCATGTCATGGGGATTTGGTATACAGATTCTTTTATTGCCCAGGTAATAAGCATAGAACCCAATAGGTAGTCTTTCGATTCTCACCCTCCTCCCATCCTCCACTCTCAAATAGGCCCCAGCGGCTATTGTTTCCTTCTTTATGTCCACATGTACTCAAAGTTTAGCTCCCACTTATAAGTGAGAACATGTGGTATTTGGTTTTCTGTTCCTGTGTTGGTTTGCTTAGGATATTAGCCTCAAGCTCCATCCATGTTGCAGTAAAGGACATGATCTCATTCTTTTTTTGTGGCTGTGTAGTATTCCATTGTGTATATGTACTACATTTTTAAAATCCTGTCTACCAATAATGACATTTAAGTTGGCTCCACGTCTTTGCTGTTGTGAATAGTGCAATGAGCATACACATACCTGTGTCATTCTGATAGAACAATTTATATTCCTTTGAGTATATACTCAACTGTAGGATTGCTGGGTTGAATGGTTAATTCCATTTCAAGTTATTTGAGAAATTTCTTTTTTTTTTAATATCACTGTAAATTTAGTTGTAATAGTATTTTCTTTTTTTTTTATTATTATACTTTAAGTTCTAGGGTACATGTGCATAACGTGCAGGTTTGTTACATATGTATACTTGTGCCATGTTGGCGTGCTGCACCCCTCAACTCATCAGCTAAACTGCTTTCCATGATGGTCAAATGAATTTACATTCCCACCACAGTGTATAAGCGTTCCCTTTTCTCCACAACCTTGCCAGCAACTATTGTTTTTTGAAGTTTTTTCTTTTGGGACAGAGTCTCACGCTGTTGCCCAGGCTGGAGTGCAGTGGCACAATCATGGCTCACTGCAGCCTCAACCTCCTGGGCTCATGTGATCCTCTGACCTCAGTCTCTCGAATAGCTGGGACTACAGGCATGTGCCATCATGCCCAGCTATTTTTAAAAAAAATTTTTATAGAGATGGGGTCTTGCCATGTTGCCCAGGCTGGTCTCCAACTCCTGGGCTCAAGTGGTCCTTCCATCTTGGCTTCCCAAAGTGCTGGGATTATGGGAGTGAGCCACCACACCTGGTCTTTTTGACCTTTTAATAATAGGCATTCTGACAGGTGTGAGATGGTATCTTATTGTGGTTTTGATTTGCATTTCTCTAATGACTAGTGATGTTCAGCATTTTTTTCTTTCTTTCTTTTTTTTTTTTTTTTTTGAGACAGAATTTCGCTCTGTCACCCAGGCTAGAGTGCAGTGGCGTGATCTCATCTCACTGCAAGCTCTGCCTCCCAGGTTCACGCCATTCTCCTGCCTCAGCCTCCCGAGTAGCCGGGACTACAGGCACCCACCACTGCACCCAGCTAATTTTTTTGTATTTTTATTAGCCAGGATGGTCTCGATCTCCTGACCTCGTGATCCACCTGCCTTGGCCTCCCAAAGTGCTGGGATTACAGGCGTGAGCCACCATGCCTGGCCAGCATTTTTTTCATACGCTTGCTGGCCACGTATACATCTTCTTTTGATTAGTGTCTGCTCTTGTCCTTTGCCCACTTTTTAATGGGGTTGTTTTTTGCTTCTAAACTTGTTTACGTTCCTTATAGAATCTGGACATTAGACCTTTGTTAGATGTGTAGTTTGCAAATATTTTCTTTCATCCTGTAGGTTATCTGTTTACTCTGTTGATAGTTTCTTCTAAGGAAAGAACTTACCTCTTCCTGCTATGCAGAAGCTTTTTAGTTTAATTGGGACCCATTTATCAATTTTTGTTTTTGTTGCAATTGCGTTTGGCATCTTCTTCATGAAATTTTTGTCAGGTCCTATGTCCAGAATGGTATTTCATATGTTATCATCCAGGGTTTTTATGATTTTAGATTTTGTATTTAAGTATTTAATCTACCTTGAGTTGATTTTTGTATATAGTGTAAGGAAGGGGTCCAGTTTCAATCTTCTGCATTGGCTAGCCAGTTATCCCACCACCATTTATTGAGTAAGGAGCCTTTTCCCCATTGCTTGCTTTTGTCAGCTTTCTTGAAGATCAGATGGTTGTAGGTGTGCAGCAATACTCCTAGGCTCTCTGTTCCGTTGGTGTATGTGCCTGTTTTGTACCAGGACCATGCTGTTTTGGTTACTGTAGCCCTATAGTATGGTTTAAATCAGGTAATGTAATACATCCAGCTTTGTTCTTTTAGCTTAGGATTGCCTTGGCTATTTGGGCTCTTTTTTGTTCCACATGAATTTTAAAGTAGTTTTTTTCTAATTCTGTGAAGAATTTCATTGGTAGTTTGATAGGAATAGCATTGAAGGCATAAATTGCTTTGCACAGTATGGCCATTTGAATAACATTGATTCTTCCTATCCATGAGCACAGAAAGTTTTTCCATTTGTTTGTGTCATCTCTGATTTCTTTGAGCAGTCTTTTGGAGTTCTCATTGTAGAGGTGTTTCACATCCCTGGTTAGCTGTATTCCTAGGTGTTTTATTCTTTTTTGTGGCTATTGTGAGTGGGATTGCATTCCTGATTTGGCCCTCAGATTGGATGTTGTTAGGGTGTAGGAATGCTACTGATTTTTGTACATTGATTTTGTATCGTGAAACTTTGTTGAAGTTGTTTATCTGATCAAGGAGCTTTTGGGCAGAGACTGTGGTGTTTTCTAGGTATAGAATTACATTGTCTGCAAACAGGAATAGTTTGACTTTCTCTCTTCCTGTTTAGATGCGTTTTATTTCTTTCTATTGCCTGATTGCTCTGGTGGGGACTTCCAGTACTATGTTGAATAGGAGTGGTGAGAGAGGGCATCCTTGTCTTGTGCTGGTTTTCTAGGGGAATGCTTCCAGCTTTGCCCATTCAGTATAATGTTGGCTGTGGGTTTTTCATAGATGGCTCTTGTTTTGAGGTATGCTCCTTCAATGCCTAGTTTGTTGAGGGTTTTTAACATGAAGTAATGTTGAATTTTATTGAAAGCCTTTTCTGCATCTATTGAGGTGATCATGTGATTTTGTTTTTAGTTCTGTTTGTGTGATGTATCACGTTTATCAGTTTGCATATGTTGAAACAACCTTGCATCCCAGGGATAAAGCCTACTTGATCATTGTAGATTAGCATTTTTTTGCTTTTTTTTTTTTTTTTTTGACAGTGTCACTTTGTCACCCAGGCTGGAGTACAGTGGCGAGACCTTGGCTTACTGCATCCTCCACCTCTTGGGTTCAAAAGGTGTTCCTGCCTCAGCCTCCTGAATAGCTGTGAATACAGGCACATGCCATCATGCCCAGCTCATTTTGTATTTTTAGTAGAGACAGGGTTTCACCATTTTGGCCAGGCTGGTCTTGAACTCCTAACTGCAAGTGATCCACCCGCCTCAGCTTCCCAAAGTGCTGGGATTACAGGCATGAGCCACTGCGCCTGACCCTTGTGGTAGATTCGCTTTTTAATGTACTACTGAATTCAGTTTGCTAGTATTTCCTCAAGTATTTTTGCATCTATGTTTATCAAGGATATTGGCCTGAAGTTTTCTTTTTTTGTTGTGTCTCTGCCACATGTTTATATCAGGATGATGCTGGCCTCACATAATGAGTTAGGGAGTCCCTGGTTGATATATTTTGGAGGTGTATCCCTGCCCAAATATCATGTTGAAAGGTAATCCCGAATGTTGGAGGTGGGGCCTGGTGAGAGGTAATTGGATCATTGGGGTGAATTTCTCATGAATGGTTTAGCACCATCCTCTTGGTGTTGCCCTCATGATAGCGAGCGAGTTCTCTTGAGATCTGGTTGTTTAAAAGTGTGTGGCACTTCTTCCCTCTCTCTCTTGCTCCTGCTTCCACCATGTGACATGCCTGCTCCCTGTTCCCCTTCTGTCATGATTGGAAGCTTCCTGAGGCCTCCTCAGAAGCAGATGGCACTATGTTTCCTGTACATCTTGCAGAACCATGAGCCAATTAAACACTTTTCTTTTTTTTTTTTTTTTTTTTTTTTGAGACGGAGCCTCGCTCTGTCGCCCAGGCTGGAGTGCAGTGGCCGTATCTCAGCTCACTGCAAGCTCCGCCTCCCGGGTTCACGCCATTCTCCTGCCTCAGCCTCCCGAGTAGCTGGGACTACAGGCGCCTGCCACCTCGCCCGGCTAGTTTTTTGTATTTTTTAGTGGAGACGGGGTTTCACCATGTTAGCCCATGTTGGGATGGTTTCGATCTCCTGACCTCGTGATCCGCCCGTCTTGGCCTCCCAAAGTGCTGGGATTACAGGCTTGAGCCACCGCGCCTGGCCTACACTTTTCTTTATAAATTACCCAGTCTCCAATACTTTATAACAATGCGAGAATGGCCTAATACACTCCGTGTCCATTTTTTGGAATAGTTTCAGTAGGAATTATATCAGTTCTTCCTTATACATCTGGTAGAATTCAGCTGTGAATCTATCTGGTCCTGGGCTTTTTCTGGTTGGTAGGCTTTTCATTACTAAATCAATTTCAGAACTCATTATTGCTCTGTTCGAGAATTCAATCTCTTCTTGGTTCAATCTGAAGAGGTTTTATGAATTTCTTAAGGGTTTTCTAGATTGTGTGCATATAGGTGTTCATAATAGTCTCTTCTGTGGGGTCACTGGTAATATCCCCTTCATCATTACTGATTGTGTTTTTCAGATCTTCTATATATCTTTTTTTCTTTATTACTCTAGCTAGTGGTCTATCTAATTTGTTCTTTCAAAGAACCAGCTCCTGGATTTATTTTTTTGTATTTTCTTGTGTATCTCAATTTACTTCAGTTCAGCTCTAATTTTTGTTATGTCTTGCTTTCTGCTAGCCTTGGGGTTGATTTGCTCTTGTTCCTCTAATTGTGATGTTAGGTTGTTAATTTGAGATCTTTTTAACTTTTTGACATGGTCATTCATTGAACTCATAGCACTGCTTTAACAGTGTCCCAGAGATTCTGGTATAATGTAGCTTTGTTCTCACTGGTTTCAAAGAATTTCTTGATTTCTGCCTTAATTTCACTATTTACCCAAAAGTCATTCAGGATCAGGTTGTTTAATTGCCATGTAATTGTATGGTTTTGAATGATTATCTTAACATTGGTTTCTTTTTTTATTATTATTTCTTGGAGACAGATTCTAGCTCTGTCACTCAGGCTGAAGTGCAGTGGCATGATGTCAGCTCAGTGCAACCTCTGCCTCTCAGGTTCAAGTGATTCTCTTGCCTCAGCCTCCTGAGTAGCTGGGATTACAGGCATGCGCCACCATGCCCACCTAATTTTTTGTGTTTTTAGTAGAGACAGGGTTTCACTATGTTGGCCAGGCTGGTCTCAAACTCCTGGCCTCAAGTGATCCATCTGACTGGGCCTCCTAAAGTGCTGGGATTACAGGTGTGATCCACCATGCCCGGCCAGCATTGGTTTCTATTTTTATTGCACTGTGGTCTGAGAGCATGGTTGGTATAATTTTGGTTTTTAACAAATTTGCTGAGGATTGTTTTATGCCTGATTGTGTGATCAATTTTAGAGTACATGCCACATGCAGATGAGAAGAAAGTATGTTTTATTGTTTGGTGGTGGAGAGTTCTATAGATGTATGTTAGGCCCATTTGGTCAAGTGTTGGTTCAGATCCCAGATATCTTTGGTAGTTTTCTGCCTTGATGATATGTCTAATACTGTCAGTGGTATGTAAAATTTACCACTATTACTGTGTGGTTATCTGAGTCTCTTCATGGGTCTCTATGAACTTGCTTTATGAATCTGGGTACTTCTGTGTTGGGTACATATATATTTAGCATAGTTAGGTCATCTTGTTGAATTGAACCATTTACCATTATATAATGCCCTTCTTTGTCTTTTTTGATCTTTGTTGGTTTAAAGTCTGTTTTGTCTGAAATTAGAATAACAACCCCTGCCTTTTCATGTTTTCCATTTATTTGGTACATTTCTCTCCATTTTTTTTTTTCCTTTGAGCCTATGTGTGTCATTGCATGTGAGATGAGTCTCTTGTAGACAGCATACCATTGGGTTTTATTTCTTTATCCAACTTGTGACTCTGTGCCTTTTAATTGGGGCATTTAGCCCATTTACATTCAAGGTTAGTATTGATATGTGTGGATTTGATCTTGTCATTATGTTGTTAGCTGGTTAATATACAGACTTGTTTGTCTGGCTGCTTTATGTCATATACTAAAGGGTGTTGCTGGTCTATGTACTAAAGGGTGTTTTTGTAGTAGCTGGTAATGGTCTTTCCTTTCCATATTTAACACTCCCTTCAGGATGTGTGTAAGGCACGTCTGGTGGTAATGAATTCCCTTAGCATTTGCTTGTATGTAAAAGATCTTATTTCTCCTTCGCTTATGAAGCTTAATTAACTGAATATGAAATGGTTGGTTGGAATTTCTTTTCTTTATGAATGCTGAATATAGGCCCCCAATCTCTTCTGGTATGTAGGGTTTCTAATGACAGGTCTGCTGTTAGCCTGATGGGGTTCCTTTTGTAGGGGACCTGCCCCTTATCTCTAGCTGCATTTAACATTTTTTTTCTTTCATTTCAACCTTGGAAAATTTGATGACTCTATGTCTTGGGGATGATCTTCTTGTGTAGAATTTTACGGTGGTTGTCTGCATTTCCCGAATTTGAATGTCAGCCTCTCTAGTGAGGTTGGCAAAATTTTCATGGGTGATATCCTAAAATATGTTTTCCAAGTTGCTTGGTTTATCTCCCTCTTTTGGGGACACTATTGAGTCATAGATTTGGTCTCTCTACAGAATCCTGTATTTCTTGGAGGTTTTGTTCATTCTTCTTTACTGTTCATTCTTTACTTTTGTCTGACTGAGTTATTTCAGAGAGCCAGTCTTCAAGTTCTGAGATTCTTTCCTCAGCTTGGTCACCTCTGTGGTTAATATTTGTGATTGCATTATACAATTCTTCTACTGTGTTTTTCAGCTCTATCAGATCAGTTTGTTTCTTTCTTATAGTGGCCATTGGTCTGTCACCTCCTGTATTGTTTTATTGTAATCCTTAGATTTCTCAGACTGCGTTTTGACTATCTCCTGTATGTTGATGATCTTTGTTTCTATCCATATTCTCAATTCTATTTCTGACATTTCACCCATTTCAGACTAGTTAAGAACTACTGCTGGGGAACTGGTTTGGTTGTTTGGAGGCAAGAAGAAGACACTGGCTTTTTGAGTTGCCTGAGTTCTTGCCCTGGTTCTTTCTCATTTTTGTGGGCAGATGTTCCTTCAATCTTTTTTTTTTTTTTTTTTTTTGAGATGGAGGCTCACTCTGTCACTGAGGCTGGAGTGCAGTGGCACTGTGTTGGCTCACTGGAACCTCTGTCTCCTGGGTTCAAGCAATTCTCCTGCCTCAGTCTCCCAAGTAGCTAGGATTATAGGCACCTGCCACCATGCCCAGCCAGTTTTTAAGTTTTTAGTAGAGACGGGGTTTCACCATATTGGCCAGGCTGGTCTCAGACTCCTGACCTCAGGTGATCTACCTGCCTTGGCCTCCCAAAGTGTTGGGATTACAGGCATGAGCCACTGTGCGTGGCCTCGTTCAATCTTTGAAGCTGCTGTCCTTTGGATGATTTCTTTTTCTTTTTTCTTTTTTTTTTCTTTTTTCTTCTTTGATGCCCTTGGGGGTTTAATTATGGTATAAGGTGGTTCAGTTGACTGACTTCAATTCTAGTTTGCTCCTGCATCTTGGAAGTGCCCCCACAGCTTATTGTCTTCTTGCCTGCATTTCTTTTGTTGGGTGTTCTGGTCCATAAGTCTCCCTTAGGCAGGGGCAGCAGTTGGCAGCAAAGCCATACTCTTGCCAGGTCGGCCTCAGTCTGCTGCCTGCATGCTTCCTGGAGTAACATGGGGTTGTGTGTGCCTGCAGAGTTTTGGTGAAAGTAGGACCTCTTGGTTGGAAGCTCTAGTGGGCATGGCCCATCTGGCTATGAGAAGTGGGGGTGGGTGGAGTTGCTTGCTCTGCTATCCAGGTGTTTCCCAGGACAATAAGAAGCTGTGCCCCTCAGCAAATTCAGCCAGAAACAGGCTTCTGGGCCAGAAGTTCTAGCAGGTGTGGCTTGCCTGGCTACTGGTGGTGAGGACAGGTGGGGTTGCACACTCTGCCATCTGGTTGTTTCCTGAGACAATAGGAAGCTGTGCCCTCCATCTGAGTTCACAAAGAAGCAGGACTTCTGGGATGGAAACTCTAGTAGGTGTTGCCCACCTGGCTATCAGTGGTGAGGGCGGGTGGGGTCATGTGCTCTGCCATTTTTCCGGGACAACAGGAACTGTGCCCTTCAGCCGAGTTCACGCAGTAGTGGGACTGCTGGGCCAGAAGCTCTAGCAAGTTTTGCCCACCTGGCTGTCGGTGGCGGGGGTGGGTGGGGTTGCATGCTCTGCCATCTGGATGTTTCTGGGACAACAGGAAGCTGCCCCCTCCAGCTGAGATCACATTAAAGTGGGACTGCTGGGCTGGAAGCTGTAGCAAGCACTGCTTGCTTTGATATCAGTGGTAGTGTTGGGTCCAGTGGCTCACCAAGTTCAGACCAAAGCAGGAATACTGGACTGGGAGCTGGAGCCGAGCCCCATTAGGCAAGTAGGGTGGAGCAATCATACTGCTTCTAGGCACCATGACTGCAGGCTCTATTGGAGCTATGGCATTGATGCTGGTCTGCTCTGTGACCCAAGTCTTGTAGAGGTCCCCTTAAAGCTACTTTTTTTAAAAGGCATATATATCTCTTTTACAATAAGGAAAATAAGTTTACCAAAATTGAAACCAAATCCAATCATATCCTGCATGTGATTTTTGCTCAACTTACTTTGTGTTACTGTTCTAAATATTTTACAAATATTATCCCATTTGTAACGTGCAACAATTCTGAGGTAGGTATTGTAATGTTTCCCATTTTACTGATTAAAAAACTGAGGCACAGAGAGGATAAGTGACTTGCCTATGGTAACTGGCAAAATCAGAATTTGAACCCAGGTACTCATGGCCCCAGAGCCTGTGCCACACTACTTTATGCTACCTTCGTAAGAGTGCATACATAGCTATCAATGCATCTGTTTTAGGCCTCAAAGTCTTTCCTATCCTAAAAACGAACACAAAATATGCCTTTTCTGCTTCCTTCTCAAGCCATGGCCCTGTCTTCCCTTTTGTCTGCCAAACTTCTTGAAAGCCTGGTCTTTACTTGAAGCCTACAGTTCCCTCTACTCTCTTGTTTACCCCTTAGGCCCAGCAACATGCCTTCTGCTCATACTCTTCTACAGAAGGTACTTTCTTGATAGGAACCAGTGATATCCGAATCATCAAATCCTATGACTTTTTCTTAAAAGGAAAAATCCCTGTGGGCTGGAGCATGGTGGTGGCACCTGTAATCCCAGCTACTCAGGGGATTAAGGCAGGAAAATCACTTGAACCCAGGAGGCAGAGGTGGCAGTGAGATGAGATCACACCACTTCACTCCAGCTTGGGCAACAGAGTGAGACTCTGTCTCAACAAATCTATAAATAAATAAACACACAAAAAATTTTAAAAAGTATAGCAATACAATTAAGTACAGTACATAATACTTGATAATGATAAATGACTATGTTACTGGTTTATGTATTTACTATATTGTACTTTTTATCATTATAGTTTACTCCTACTTATAAAAAATGTTAACTGTAAAATAGCCACAGGCAAGTCCTTTAGGAAATATTCAGGAAGAAGGCATTGTTGTCAATGAAAGCTCCATGCATGTTATTGCCCCCAAAGACCTTCCAGTAGGACAAAATTTGGAGGAAGACAGTGATATTGATGGTCCCGACCCTATGTAGGCCTAGGCTAATAAATGTATTTATGTCTTCGTGTTTCTTTTTTTTTTTTTTTTGAGGTGGAGTCTAGCTCTGTTGCTCAGGCTGGAGTGCAGTGGCGTGATCTCGGCTCACTGCAACATCTGCTTCCCAGGTTCAAGCGATTCTCCTGCCTCAGACTCCTGAGTAGCTGGGATTACAGGTGCCCAGCCCACCACTACGTCCAGCTAATTTTTGTATTTTTAGTAGAGACAAGGTTTCACTGTGTTGGCCAGGCTGGTCTCAAACTCCTGACCTTGTGATCCGCCCGCTACGGCCGGATCCCAAAGTGCTGGGATCATAAGCGTGAGCCACCACGCCCGGCCTATGTCTTCATTTTTAACAGAAGTGTTTAAAAAGTAAAACAAAATTTAAAAAGAGGAAAAAGCTTATAGTATAAGGATATAAAGAAAATGTTTTCGTATAGCTATACAATGTGTTTGTGTTTAAAGCTAAGTGTTATTACAAAACAGTAAAAAAGTTAAAAAAAACTAAAAAGTGTATGAAATTTAAAAGTTATGGTGTGTTAATTTTATTATTGAAGAAAGAAAAAATATATGTTCATCTCAGTCAAAATTATTTCTTCAAAGGCAAAGAAAAATAATTTTTATAAATTTAATATAGCCTATGTATACAGTGCTTATAAAGTCTACAGTAGTGTACAGTAATATCTTTGACCCTCACATTCATTCACCATTCATTCATTGACTCTCCCAGAGCAATTTCCGTTCCTGCAAGCCCCATTTATGGTAAGTGCCCTATACAAGTGAACCGTTTTAAAAATCTTTTGTATCATATTTTTACTGTGTCTCTGCTATGTTTAGATACACAAATACCATTGTGTTCCAATTGCCTACGGTATTCAGGACAGTAACATGCTGTACAGATTTGTAGCCTAGGTGCAATAGGCTATACCATATAGCCTAACTGCGTACTAAGATATACTATTTAGGTTTGTATAAGTACATTCTGTGATGTTCACACAATGACAAAATTGCCTAATGATGCATTTCTTAGAACATAGTGCATTGTTAAGTGATGCGTGTCTGTGTGTGTGGTATACTTAAATAATTAAAGCCATAGTGTAATATAATTCCATATTCCGCTTTTCTGAAAGAATGCTTTGGTTGTTTAAGATGTTTATCAACCTCATTTTAAGTTGGCTGCATATTAATTGGTTATAGTGAGGTACCATAACTTATAGCTATTTTTCTGTCATTGAAAGTTAGGTGTTTTTTTTTTGCTTTTATAGATAATGCTACAATGAGCATCCTTATGAATACATCCTTAGAAGTGGATTCAATAGTTTTTTTGGTTGCTGTTGTTATTGTTGTTTAGAGACAAGGTCTCACTCTTTTGCCCAGGCTAGGGTACACTGGCATGATCATAGCTCACTGCAGCCTTAGACTCTTGGCCTCAAGTGATGCTTTCACTTCAGCCTCCTGAGTAGCTGGGACTACAGGTGCACACAACCATGCTCAGCTAGTTTTTAAATTTTTTGTAGAGATAGGAGTCTCACTATATTGCCCAGGCTCTTCTCAAACCCCTGGTCTCAAGTGATCCTCCCTCCTCAGCCTCCCAAAGCACTGGGATTATAGGTATGAGAGACCATGCCCAGCCCCTCGTTGGTTTTGAGTATTATTATTTTTTTTAAAAAACTTTGTTAATTTGATGAAAATGGATTTCATAATTTTGCATTTTATTAATTACTTTAGAGGTGGAAATATGTTGCTTTTTTTTTGCAAGTTACATATCTTCTTTTGTGAGTTGTCTATGTTCATTGCCCATATTGTATTGGAAGCTTGCTGGTTTCGTTATATTTATATGAGTCCTATATTTAGTTAAAGGTAATAATGTTTTTCTTTTGTGGCAAATACTTAATCAGTTTTTTAAATCTTTTGAGTTTGCTTTTTTATGTTTAGGAGTTTACAAACTTTTTGATATTTTCCTTGATAGATTCATCCCTTAATCGTATATTTAGGAAGCTCTTCAAGAACCAGATAAATCTGAACATGTTGAAAATACAAGGGCTGTTGTAGAGGAGTTGAAATCAAGGGCCCTATGAAAGAACATAGTTTTCAGAGCTGCAGGAAGGCTCTCTGAGAGTAGAAAGGAAGAATGAGTTTTTTATTTTATTTTATTTTTTTTAGACGGAGTTTCACTCTTGTTGCCCAGGCTGGAGTGCAATGGTGCAATCTCAGCTTACCACAACCTCCACCTCCCGGGTTCAAGCTGTTCTCCTGCCTCAGCCTCCCAAGTAACTGGGATTACAGGCATGCACCACCACACCAGGCTAATTTTGTATAGATTAATAATTAATTTTGAGTAGAGACGGGGTTTCTCAATGTTGGTCAGGCTGGTTTTGAACTCCTGACCTAAGGTGATCCTCCTGCCTCGGCCTCCCAAAGTGCTGGGATTACAGGCAAGAGCCACTGTGCCTGTCTGGAAGAATGAGTCTTAAAGACTGCTTTAAAAAATTTTTTTATTTTGGCTGAGAACAGTGGCTCATGCCTGTAATCCCAACACTTTGGGAGGCTGAGGCAGGCAGATCACCTGAGGCCAGAATTTCAAGACCAGCCTGGCCAACATGGCGAAAACCTGTCTCTACTAAAAAAATACAAAAATTAGCTGGGCATGGTGGCGTGCCTGTAGTCCCAGCTACTCAGTGCTGAGGCATGAGAACTGCTTGAACCTGGAGGCAGATCATGGCTTTTCTAATTCTTTAAGATGCATCTTTAGATATTTAACTGAAGGCTTTCCTCTCTCTCTCTTTCTCTGTTTTTTTTTTGTTTTTTTGTTTGTTTTTTGTTTTGAGACGGAGTGTCACTCTGTCACTGGCTGGAGTAAAGTGGAGTGATCTTGGCTCACTGTAACCTCTGCCTCCCAGGTTGAAGTGATTCTTCTGCCTCATCCTCCTGAGTAGCTGGGATTTCAGGTGCCTGCCACCATGTCTGGCTAATTTTTGTATTTTTTTAGTAGAGACCGAGTTTCACCATATTGGTCAGGCTGGTCTTGAACTCCTGACCTAAGGTAATCTGCCCACCTTGGCCTCCCAAAGTGCTGGGATTACAGGTGTGAGCCACCGCACTTGGCCTGAAGGCTTTCCTCTTTTTTGGTGTAGGCACTGACAGCTTTAAACTTTCCTCTGAGTACTGCTTTTGCTATATCTCATAGGTTTTGGTACGTTGTGTTTCCATTATCATTTGTTTCAATACATTTTTCAATTTCCTTCTTAATTTCTTCATTGACCCATTGGCCATTCAGAAGCATATTGTTTAAATTCCATGTATTTATATAGTTTCCAAAATTCTACTTGCTATTGATTTCTAATTGTATTCCATTGTGGTCAGAGAAGATTCTTGATATTGTTTCAGTTTTTCTTTTGAATGTCTTAAGACTTGCTTTGTGACCTAACATGTGGTCTATCCTTCAGAAGGATCCATGTGCTGAGGAAAAGAATGTGTATTCTGAAACCATTGGAAGAAATGTTCCGTAAATAACTATTAGATCTATTTGGTCTATAGTGCTGGTTAAGTCCAATGTTCCTTTGTTGATTTTCTGTCTGGAAGACCTGTTCAATGCTGAAAATGGGGTGTTAAAGTCTCCAGATATTATTACATTGGGGCCTATCTCTCTTTCTATTCTAATAATATTTGCTTTATATATCTGGGTGCTCAAGTTTTGGGTGCCTATATATTTAAAATTATGTCCTCTTGCTGAATTGACACCTTTATCATTATATAGTGACCTTCTTTGTCTCTTCTTATAGTTTTTGTCTTGAACTCTATTTAGTCTAATACAAGTAGAGCTACTCCTACTCTTTTTTGGTTTCCATTAGCATGGAATATATTTTTCCATCCCTTTATTTTCAGTCTATATGTGTATTTATAGGTGAAGTGTGTTTCTTGTAGGCAACAGATCAATGGCTCTGGTTTTTTCATCCATTCAGCCACTCTATGTCTTTTCATGGGAGAGTTGAGTCCATTTACATTCAATATTACATTCATTACATTACATTTGTTACATACATTACATTCAATAGTATTATTGATACATAAGGACTTACTCCTGCCATTTTGTTATTTGTGTTCTGGTTGTTTTTTCTGGTCGTCTCTTCCCTCTTTCTTTTCTTCCTCTCTTCTTTTTTTGGAAGTGGTTTTCTCTGGTGATATGTTTTACTTTCTTGCTTTTTATTTTTTGTGTATCCATTGTATATTCTTTAGTTCAAGGTTACCATGAGGCTTACAAATACTATCTTATATCCCATTATTTTAACCTGATAACAACTTTAACACTGTTTGCATAAACAAACAAGCAAAAATATAACTAATAGACTCTATTCCTTAACTTAAATTTTTCTGCATTTTAACTTCTCATTGTTTCTATTTATATATTATTATTGTACTGACTATATCTTGAAAAGTTGTTCTAGTTATTATATTTGATTGGTTCATTGTTTAGTCTTTCTATTTAGGATAAGAGTAGTTTGCACACCACAATTGCAGTGTTATAATATTGTGTTTTTCTGTGTACTTATTATTATTGGAGCTCCATTGTATGTTATTTGCTTCTTTTCTCTTGCCATTTTTAGGACCCTTTCTTTATCCTTGATCTTTGGGAGTTTGATTATTAAATGCCTTGAGGTAGTATTCTTTGGGTTAAATCTGCTTGGTGTTCTGTAACCTTTTTCTTGAATATTGATATCTTTCTCTAGGTTTGGGAAGTTCTCTGTTATCAGCCCTTTGAATAAACTTTCTACCCTATCTCTTTCTCTACTTCCTCTTTAAGGCCAATAATTCTTAGATTTGCCCATTTGAGGCTATTTTCTAGATCCTGTCAGTGTGTTTCATCATTTTTTATTCTTTTTTTTTTGTTTCCTTGGACTGTGTATTTCAAATAAACTGTCTTCAGGCTCACTAATTCTCTCTTCTGCTTGATTAGTTCTGCTATTAAAGGACTCTGATGCATTTTTTAGTATGCCTATTGCATTTTTTTGCTTAGGCATTTCTGATTGAGTCTTTTTAATTATTGTAATCTCTTCATTAAATTTATCTGATATAATTCTGAATTCCTTCTCTGTGTTACCTTGAATTTCTTTGAGTTTCCTGAACACAGCTATTTTGAATTATCTGTCTGAAAGATCATGTATCTCTATTTCTCCAGCGTTGACCCCTGGTGTCTTGTTTAGTTCATTTGGTGAGATCATGTTTTCCTGGATAGTGTTGATGCTTGTAGATATTTGTTGGTGTCTGGGTATTGAAGAATTATTTATTGTAGTCTTCACTGTCTGGGTTTATTTGTACCCATTCATCTTGGGAGGGCTTTTTAGATATTTGAAAGGACTTGAGTATTGTAACCTCAGCCATATCTGCTTTAGGGGGCACCCCAAGCCCAGTAACACTGTGGTTCTATAGAGGTACTACCTTGATGGTCTTGGACAAGATCCAGGAGACCTCTCTGGATTACCAGGCAGAGACTCTTGTTCTCTTTCCTTACTATCTCCCAAACAATCAGAGTTTCTCTCTTTTTTTTCTGAGCCACGTAAAGCTGGGGGTGGAATGACACAAGCACCCCTGTGGCCACCGCTACTATGACTGTGCTGGGTTAGACCTAAAGCCAGCACAGCATTGGACCTCACCCAAAGCCTGCTGTAACTACTCCCTAGCCACTGCCTATGTTCTCTCTAGGCCCTGGGGCTCTACAGTCAGTCCAGGGGCAAAGTCTGCTAGGCCTCCATCTTTCCCATCAGGGTGGCGAGGTCTCCCAGGCCCTGGGTTGGTCCAGAAGTGCTGTTCAGGAGTTAGGAAATGGAGTCAAAACCTTAGACCTCTACCTGGTGTTCTATGTACTGTGGCTGAGCTGGCAATCATGCCACAAGATGCAGTCTTTCTCACTCTTGCCTCACCTTTCCAAAGGCAGAGGAGCACTCACCTTATAGCCACCACCACCCCAGACCATGAGAGCTGCCAGACTACCTCAGATGTTCCCTTAAGGCCCAATACCTCTTAAGTCAGCTTGTGGTAAATGCTGCTTGACCTGGGACTCACCCTTCAGGGAAATGGGCTCCTCTTTGGTCCAGGTCAGGTTGAGTAATGCCGTCCAAGAGTCAAGTCATGGAATTTGGGACCCCAGGAGCCCACTTGGTGCTCTATCCCCCTGTGGCCATGATGGTTGGTACCTAAGTTGCAAGACAAAGTCCCCTTTACTTTTTCTTCTGCTTTTCTCAAGCAGAAGGGGTTTTGCCTGGTAGCCACCACAGCTGGTAATGTGCTGAGTCTCACCTGAATCCAGCAAGTTTCAGAGGCTCACTGAAGGCCCTCAGTGTAGTACCTAGGTATCACTTCTGGTTATTCAGAGCTCAAGGGCTCTTCAGTTAACTGGTGATGAATGCTGACAGGACTGAGAACTTTCTTTCAAGTCAGCAGGTTCCTTTCTGGTCAGGGTGTGTCTAGAAATGTTATCTTGGAGCCAGGGCCTGGAAGAGGGGCCTCACAACACTGGCCAGTGCCCTGGCCTGCTGTGGCTGAGCTGGTATCCAAGCTTCAAGACAAAGTCCTTCCCATTCTTCCCTCTCCTCTCTTCAAGCAGAAGGAAGAGGTCTCTTTTGGAGTCATGAGCTGTGCAGCCTGTGGTTAGGGCAGGGGTGATGCCAGCACTCCCTTGGCTGTTCCAGCTGGTATCTCAGTATGTCGCATGCCCTGCACCCCCAAAAGTCCACTGTTTCTGGGCCTAGTTCAGCACTAGGACTCGCCTAACAGTTGCAGTCCTTATGGCCTAGACTGCCTTTCAAGTTTACTTGGAGATATAGAACATTGCAGCCCTTGGTGGCAAGATCTGCAGGAACTCAAGTTCTGACTGCTGGGATCAGCAATTCCCCTCTGGCTAGGGCAGATTTAAATACTCCCTTCATGGGTGGTCATCGGCTGAGTTTGGTTTAGTTTTCCTTTCTGCTCTAACAGAACAGCATTTAGTTAAATGCTTCACAATTGCTGTGTTCTCCCTCCCCCAGCACCAAGGGACACTCTGTACCATGCTGCCATTGCCAGCGGTGATTCAGGACTTTTTCTTTTTTAATACCTCTTCTGTGCCTCTTTCAGCAATATGAAGTTAAAAGCAGGTACTATGAATGTTCACCTAATTTTTGGTTCTTATAAAGGTGTCTTTTCTGTGTAGATAGTTGTTAAATAGGTGTCCTTGTGGGTGGGGAATCATCAGTGGAGCCTTCTATTCTGCCATCTTGCTCTGGTTCTCCTATTTTTATTTTAATTTTTTTGTAAAGACGGAGTCTTTCTATGTTGCCCAGGTTGATCTTGAACTCTGAGGTTCGTGTGAAACTCCCACCTTGGTTTCCCAAAGTGCTAGGATTACAAACATGAGCTACCATGCCTGGCCTACATGATCTTATATGTAGAAAACCTTAAAGGCTCCACCCAAAAACTGTTAGAACTGATAACTAAATTTAGTAAAGTTGCAGGATACAAAAATTAAGAAAGCAATCCCATTTACAATAGCAGCAACAATAGTAAAAATGCTTAGTAGTAAATTTAACCAAGGAGGTAATAGAATTGCATACTAAACAGTATAAAACACTAGTGAAATAAATAGAAGAAAATGTGAATAAATAAAAATGTATCCCATGTTCATGGATCAGAAGAATTAATATCCTTAAAGTGGCCATACTACCCAAAGCAAAAGACAGATTCAATGCAACCACCGTCAAAATTCCAGTATTATTTTTCACAGAAATAGAAAAAAAAAAATTCTTAAATTCATATGGAACCACAAAATACCCCCAAAAGCCAAAACTATCTTGAGCAAAATGAACAAAGTTGGAGGTATAACACTCCCTGGTTTCAAACTATATTACAAGATGATGGTGATTACAACAGCATGGTACTGGCATAAAAAAGACACGTCAACCAATGGAACAGGATAGAAAGCCCAGAAATAAACTCATGAATTTACAGTCAATTGCTTTTCAACAAAGGTGCCAAGGACACACAATGAGGAAATTAGAAGTAAATGATGTTGGGAAAATTGAATAGACACATGCGGAAGAATGAAATTTGATCCTTATTTCACACCATGTACAAAGACCAACTCAAAATTATTTGAAGACTTAAATATAAGACCTGAAACTACAAAACTACTAGAAGAAAACATAGGGGAAACACTCAACAACACTGGTCTGAGCAATGGTTTTTGTTTTTTGTTTTTTTTTTTTGATATGATCCTGAAAATACAGGCAACAAGAGAAAAAATAGGCAAAGGGAATTACATCAAACTTAAAGGTTTTTGCACAACAAAGGAAACAATTAACAAACAGACAACCATGGAGAGGAAGAATCTGATAAAGGGTTAATATACAAAATATATAGGAAACTCAACAGCAAGAAAACAAACAACCTGATTAAAAGATGGGTAAAGTGGGTGATAGGATCATCCATACTCCAAACCTTAGCATCCTGTAGTGTTCCTAGGTGACAGACCTGCACATACACCCCCAGGATCTAAAATAAAAGGTGAAATTATTTTTTAAACTTATAAAAATGGGCAAAGGACCTGAACAGGTATTTCTTTTTTTTTTTTGAGACAGAGTTTCGCTCTGTCACCCAGTCTGGAGTGCGGTGACGTGATCTCGGCTCACCGTAAGCTCCACCTACCCCAGGTTCACGCCATTCTCCTGCCTCAGCCTCCCGAGTAGCTGGGACTACAGGCACCTGCCACCATTCCTGGCTAATTTTTTGTATATTTAGTAGAGACGGGGTTTCACCGTGTTAGCCAGGATGGTCTCTATCTCCTGAACTCATGATCCACCCACCTCAGCCTCCCAAAGTGCTGAGATTACAAGATTACAGGCATGAGCCACTGCGCCCGGCCTCTGAACAGGTATTTCTTTTCCTTTCTTTTCTTTTTCTTTCTTTCTTTTTTTTTTTTTGAGATGGAGTCTCGCTCTGTTGCCCAGGCTGGATGGACTGCAGTGGCGCTCTCTCGGCTTACTGCAAGCTCCACCTCCAGGGTTCACGCCAGTCTCCTGACTCAGCCTCCCAAGTACCTGGGACTACAGGCGCCTGCCACCAGGCTTGGCTAATTTTTTGTATTTTTAGTAGAGACGGGGTTTCGCTGTGTTAGCCAGGATGGTCTCGATCTCCTGACCTTGTGATCCACCCGCCTCGGCCTCCCAAAGTGCTGAGATTACAGGCATGAGCCACTGCGCCCGGCCCTGAACAGGTATTTCTTAAAGGAAGACATACAAATAGCCAACCGGGTCATGAAAAAATGTTTAGTATCACTAATCGTAGGGAAATGCAAATTAAAATCACAATGAGGTATCATCTCACACCTGTTAGAATGGTTTTTATTTTTATTTTCAATAGCTTTTTGGGGAACAGGTGGTGTTTAGTTACATTAGTAAGTTCTTTAGTGGTGATTTCTGAGATTTTGGTGCATCCATTACCAGAGCAGTGTACACTGTACCCAGTGTGTAGTCTTTTAACCCTCATCCCCCTCCCACTGTTTCCCCCAAGTCCCCAAAGTCCATGGTATCATTCTTATGCCTTTGTGTCATCATAGCTTAACTCCCACTTATGAGTGAGAACATATGATGATTTGTTTTCCATTCCTGAGTTACTTCACTTAGAATAATGGTCTCCAATTCCATTCAAGTTGCTTCAAATGCCATTATTTCATTCATTTTTATGGCTGAGTAGTGTTCCATGGTGTGTATATATATCACATTTTCTTTATCCACTCGTTGATTGATGGGCATTTGGGTTGGTTCCGTATTTCTGCAATTGCAAATTGTGCGGCTGTAAACATGCATATGCAAGTATCTTTTTCATATAGATAACTTATTTTTCTCTGGGTAAATACCCAGGAGTGGGATTGCTGGATCAAATGGTAGATCTATTTTCAGTTCTTTAAGGAATCTCCAAACTATTTTCCACAGTGGTTGTACTAGTTTACATTCCCACTAGCAGTGTAATAGTGTTCTCTTTTCACCATATCCACACTAACACCCATTATTTTTTTTTAATTATGGCCATAACAAATTTTATCAAAAAGAGGAAAGATAATGAGTATTTGTGAGGATGTGAAGAAAAGGGAGCCCCTGCACAGTGTTGGTGGGAATGCAAATGAATACTTCATAATGGAAGACAATATAGAGGTTCCTCAAAAAACTAAAAATAGAAATGTCATTGATCTGGCAATCCCACTTCTGGATATATATCCGAAGGAATTGAAATCAGTATATTAAAGGGATATCTGCACTCTCATCTTCATTGCAGCATATTTCGCAATAGACAAGATGTATCAACGTAAGTGTCCATCAGCAGATGAATGAATAAAGAAAATATGGTATATCTACATAACGGAATACTATTCAGCCATACAAAAGAAGGAAATTCCAACATTTGTAACAGTAGAAGATATTATGCCACATGAAATAAGCAGACACAGAAAGACAAATACAGCATGATCTCACATGTGGAAATGAAAAGAGTTAACTCATAGAAGTAGAGAATGGAATAGTGTTTACCAGAGGCTAAGGGGTGGAGAAGGGGTCTGAAGGAGGGAATAGGGAGTTATTGGTCAAAGGATACAAAGTTTCAGTTAGACAGGAGGAATAAATTTTGAGATTTATTGCACAGTAGGGTGGCTATAGGCAATAATAATATATTGTATATTTCTTTCTTTTTTTTTTTTTTTTTTTTTGAGACAGAGTCTCGCTGTGTTACCCAGGCTGGAGTGGTGCAGTGGTGTGATCTTGGCTCGCTGCAACCTCCACCTCCCAGGTTCAAGTAATTCTCCTGCCTCAGTCTCCCGAGTACCTGGGATTACAGGCATGCACCACCATGCCTGGCTAATTTTTTGTATTTTTAGTGGAGATAGGGTTTCACCATGTTGGCCAGGCTGGTCTCAAACTCCTGACCTCAAATGATCCGCCTACCTCAGCATCCCAAAGTGCTTGGATTAAAAGCATAAGCCACTGCACTCGGCCTATTGTATATTTCAAAAGCCAAGAGAGATTGGGTGCAGTGGCTCACATCTGTAATCCCAGCACTTTGGGAGGCCGAGACAGGAAGATCACTTGGGCCCAGGAGCTCAAGACCAGCCTGGGTCACACGATGAGATCCTGTCTCTACAAAAAATACAAAAAAATTGCTAGCAGGATGGTGTGTGCCTGTAGTCCCAGCTACTGGGGAGGCTGAGGTGAGAGGATCACCAGAGCCCGAGAGGTCAAGGCTGCAGTACCACATATTATTGGTGGGAATGCAAAATGGTGCAGCCTTTTTGAAAAACTGTTAGCAGATCCTCATCTGGTTGGCCATAGAGGTAGTGTATAACCCAGCAATTTCACTGCTAGCTATATACCTAGGGGATATGAAAACATGTATTTATATAAACTTGTACATGAATGTTCATAGCATTATTCATAACAGCTGAAAAGTGGAAACAACCCAAATGTCTAGCAACTGATAAATGAAATGAAATGTAGTATATTAATGCAATGGAATACTATTCAGCCATAAAAAGGAATGCAGTATCGCTACATGCTACAATGTAGATGAACCTTCAAAACATCATGCTACGTGAAAGAAGTCAGTCACAAAAGACTGTATATTGTGTGATTCCATTTACATGAAATGTTCCGAATAGGAAAATCCACAGAGACAGAAAGTAGATTAGAGCTCACCAGGGACTAGGAGGAAGGGCTGATAAGGAGATATTGCTTAATGGTTTCAGAGGTTTTGTTTGGAGTGATGAAAAAGTTTTGGAAATATGGTGGTGATGACTGCACAACACTGTAAATACAATTAATATCCTTGAGTTGTACACTTAAAAATGGTAAAATGGCAAATTTTGTTATATATATTTTACCACAATAAAATATTCAAAAACTGTTTTCTTTGAAAGAGAAAAGCAAAACTAAAGAACCCCTCCAAAATGATTGCTAGAAAGCCGCTATTGGACGGCTTGGGTCTTCTTAGTAAAACATGAGAGGAGTGCATCTACAGAGCTAGACCAAACAGTGCCTGATTCAGAACAGACTGGAGCTGAGAACTAGAGACAAAGGAGATTTGTTATGTCTCACATGACCAAGTGCAGCGTTTGTTACCTATTCTTATAAGAATCACTTGAGGGCTTGTTAAATCTGTAGATCAGTGATTCTCAAAGTGTGGCCCAAGGACTCCTAGGGGTCTGTGAAGTCTTCTCTTTTGCAATTTCATATTTATTAGAGGCCAGATTTTCTCCTGATACTTCAGGCAAAATAACGTATAACAACAGATTGAATGCAGAAGCAGATATGAGAATCCAGCTGTCTTCTATCAAGACAGACATCAAAGAGGTTTGGAAAAATATATAACAATATCATGCTTCTAACTGAGTTTTTGAGAATATAGTTATTTTTCTTTTTTTTTTTTTTTTTTTTTTTTTTTCGCTCTGTCCTCCGGGCTGGAGTGCAGTGGCCGGATCTCAGCTCACTGCAAGCTCCGCTTCCCAGGTTCACGCCATTCTCCTGCCTCAGCCTCCCGAGTAGCTGGGACTACAGGCGCCCGCCACCTCGCCCGGCTAGTTTTTTTTTTTTTGTATTTTTTAGTAGAGACGGGGTTTCACCGTGTTAGCCAGGATAGTCTCGATCTCCTGACCTCGTGATCCACCCGTCTCGGCCTCCCAAAGTGCTGGGATTACAGGCTTGAGCCACCGCGCCCGGCCCCCGAGAATATAGTTATTTTTCATAAAAATGTTATTTATGTTCATGTGTAACAGCTTTATTGTTATTTTAAATGAATTATTAAATAGAAAATCCTGAGGTTTTTTTTTGTTTGTCGTTAGAGCCAGTGTCTCGCTCTGTCTCCTAGGCTGGAGCGCAGTGGTGCAATTACGGCTCGCCGTAGCCTCGACCTCCTGAGCTCAAGCAATCCCTGCACCTCAGCCTCCCAAGTAACTGGGACTACAAGCATGCACCACCGTGTCCAGCTAATTGTTTTTAAATTTTTTGTAGATGAGGTCTTGCTATATTGACAGGGCTGGTCACTCTCAAACTCCTGGGCTCAAGCAATCCTCCCACCTCCGACCCCTGAAGTGCTGGGATTACAGGTGTGAGCCACTGGGCCTGGTGGTTCTTCCATTTTCTGTTGCATACAAGGGAGCCCCAGAAATGACAAACTGAATTATGCTCTGATCCTCCTGTTGAGCTACGGAGTTAGATGGCTGATGGTGAATGCATCTTTCCAAGAGAGAGGATGTCTCCTCTCTGGTGCCCTTCTCCCTATTTCCTGGTTCTTCCTTGACATATACCAGCTGGTGAACTGCAGTTTGAGAAGTGCAGAAAAGGCAGTGTAGCTCCAGCTACTCCAGAGAGAAGGAATGCAGTCCCCAACGGCCAGCCTCTTCAGGAGGAGGAAGGCTGGTGCTGCACTCCAGGCAAATTGGACAGAGCCCACGTGACCTGTGGCCCTGCTAAAGCCCTGGACATGATGTCTTTCTAACTACACAGCTAGGATTTCAGTGGCTGAGCACTGCAGTGACTTGAAGGTAACATAAGATAAATTCTATTTATTATTCCAAGCCTTTGATTATATTTCTTTTGGGAGGGCACCTGCCCTGAGGGCTCTGACAAGCTCCTCATGCCTGGGCCTGGTAGGCTCAGTCACTGCTTATTTTTTGAGCATGAACAACATTTGGCAGTGGCAGTGGGAATGAAAAGAGTGTGTAGGGAGGGGAAGGAGAGTCTTGCTGCTAGGGACTACTCTTCAGACTGGCTTGGGGTTGAACTTTGTTCAGAACCACTGAGCAGTGCAGTCATGCCAGCTTGCCCCTCCCTTCACTCCCACCCCTTCGTTGCCAAACTTGAAGCTGTCTCTTAGAGAACAGAAGTCAAAGGTTTCATGCATAAAATCTACATATTTGAAAGCAAAACACCTAATGATTCTGTCAAGGTTTTCACATAGGATCAGAGGGGCCACCAAATCTTATGCCAAATGCTTAGAAACTCGTAAGGTAGTAGTTCCTAACATTTTGTGGGACCTTTTCAGGATCAATGAAATACCAAATGTACATCTACATAAAATTTTGTATACTATTCTGGGGAATTTGGGTCCAGGGAGTTCAGGCTTTCCATGTACCTTTAATAACCCTGTGACTCCCAAGTTCGGAACCTTTGGTCTACAGTGTCTTTCTTGGCCTGGGACAGTAGTTGGATAGCACTTTTAGGTCTGATATATTCTTTCTTGGAATACTATTGGTGCTCAGGAAAATTCGGGGGATCCCACAGAATATATGGTTAGTAAACTAATGCTACATTCTGCCATCTTTATCTAGTATTCACCCTGTCCCCTCTAAATGATACAATATCCTTGTCAAGTGGTTGTCTAGCATCTGCTGAAACACTTCTAGTAACAGGGACCTATATTTCCTGACACATATTCTAGTCTGTCATTGTGTCTATTTAAGTGTACTAAGAACTTAACATTTCAGATGATTCTGTTCTATAACACATTTGCTCTGTCTAGCACAGCGTTTATATCATAGAGAGATAGATAGAGAGATGATAGATAGATGATAGATTAGATAGATAGATAGATAGATAGATAGATAGATATGTAGATAGATAGATATTCGCTAAAGAAGGCATCTATTTCTGGTAAGGGATGCAAACATGAATAAGAAATGGTCATTGCACATGTTTTTATCTCAAACCAGAGCTCCAGAGCTTACTATTCTCTAATTCCCGTTAGGTCGGCATGAAATCCATTAGCCTAGCTCTTTGGGGATATGGTATAAATCAGCTGTTGGTCGATCTAGTGGTACTAGGTCATCCATCTCACATTTCCCACTTCCAGAGTTTATCTTTCCTCTCTTTTTGAAAATGGGAACAGTTGCCCATTGCCATTTTCTGTCCACATGCTCCATTCATTGTTATCCCTCAAAGTTCAACACGAAGAGTGAACTCCTCCTGTGTCGTGGGACGCTACACCATTTTCCAAGTCGTCTCCTCTCTACTTCCACATAGAGGAAAAAATAAGGCCTGACTCTAGGATTTGAAGTCTTTTCCCTCTTTATTACAGTGTCATTTTTCTTGCAAATTCTGCCCTGCAGCGTGGTGCTTGTGGTCTGGCCAGGCTCACACCAAGTGCCCTGCTAGAGTAACGCTGGCAGTTATAGCAGAGCTCATGTATCTTGCAAGTCCTCAGAAGTTGTGGCTGTGTTTCAAAAGTTCTAGGTAGCTGAACTTCTCTACATAGATAAGTACAATTTGTTTTAAAATGAAAGCATACTTCCTATTAAAAATGTGATTTAGGCTGGGCATGGTGGCTCATGCCTGTAATTCCTGCACTTTGGGAGGCCGAGGCGGGTGGATCACTTGAGGTCGGTAGTTCGAGACCAGTCTGGCCAACATGGTGAAACCCCATCTCTACTAAAAATACAAAAAATTAGCCAGATGTGGTGGCAGGAGCCTGTAATCTCAGTTACTTGGGAGGCTGAGGCAGGAAATTGCTTGAACCCAAGAAGTGGAGGTTGCAGTGAGCTGAGATCGTGCCACTGCACTCCAGCCTGGGCGGCAGAGTGAAATTATATCTCAAAAAAAAAAAAAAAAAAAAAAAAAAGGAAAAAAAGAAAAAAAATGTGATTTAAAAAATGTCACATAGCTGATTTTTACTCCTCTGCCAGAGACCACTAAGGGTGGTGTCTCTTCCCTACGGCCCAGCATGAACATCATGATCAGCCAGCCTCTTTTCCTCACCAAGTCCTGTTTGTTCTTCACAGCAGGCATTGCCCCTTTCATGAAACTCACCCTAATCACGCTAGCCCACTCAGATCTCCACGTTAGTAGTTCCACTGATGAGCATTCCAGTCTATGATCACAGAAGGCACACAATGTAGTATTTTTTATTATACAATGTTATGTGCAGCTTCTGTGTTGGGTACTCAGATTTGGGTGAGCTTTCATAGACCTTTGGATTTTGTTTTTTAAGTGAACTGATACCTAAGCTATTTGTTTCACCCATACAATTAGAAAAATAGTGGATGCCTACAGGGTATGATTCGGGAGCACTAGGGAGAACTATCTCAAACCCAGAAACCTTTCCTATTAGGCCTTCATAGTGCCTGTGTACTCAATGTCAATGAAACTTTTATCCTTTTGGTTGCTGTCTCCTGACAACTATAAAATGCAAATAGCTCTATTCTCCTACCTTGGTAAATATCAGTAAAGAGTCTAGGGATTTTTTTTTAAGTGAAAGCAAGTTTATTAGAAAGGTAAAGGAATAAAGAATGGCTACTCCATAGGCAGAGTAGCAAGGCTAGGGATTTTTAACCAAGATACCTCAGGGGCTGCTCTGGGGAAGGGGCAGCTCCAAGAAATGCCATCCCCACTTCACCTAGAGCCACTCGACTTTTGTTTTCTGGACGGAAGTTACCCTAAAACTTTATTTATAAACCATTCAGATGCAAAAATAATTTTTAAAAAAATATTCCTTTAGGGCAGTAATTCCCAAACTTTAGTATGCACAAGAATCCCCCTGCAAGGCTTGTTAACATGTAGACTGCCAGACCGTGCCCTCAGAATTTCTGATAATCTGCATCTCTAACAAGTTTCCAGGTGATGCTGCTGGTCAAGAGACCATATACAGTACTCTAAGCACTACTGCTGTACATGAATGTGTTCACAGCCTCCCAAATTCCCTAGGAGAAGCACTGGCAGGAGGTGAGGGTGGGGGTAAAGAGAAGGGGGAAATCTCCAGAATGGAAGTTGACTGGTTAAAAAAAAAAAATCAGTCTCTCTGTTGATTTGTGTTTATTTATTTATTTTATTTTTTTATTTTTTGGAGATAGAATCTTGCTCTGTCACCCAGGCTAGAGTGCAAAGGTGTGATCTCGGCTCACTGCAACCTCCACCTCCTGGATTCGAGTGATTCTCCTGCCTCAGCCTCCCGAGTAGCTGGGGTTACAGGCACCTGCCGCCATGCCTGGCTAATTTTTGTATTTTTACTAGAGATGGAGTTTCACTGTGTTGGCCAGGCTGTTCTCGAACTCCTGGCCTCAAGTGATCCACCCGCCTTGGCCTCCCAAAGTGCTGGGATTACAGGTGTGAACCACTGCACCAGCCAATATGTGTTTATTTTGAATCCCTTCGTCTTCATATCTGAAGTAAGAAGCTCCCAGTTAGTGTTTTGACCTTAGGGCTTTGGACCCTAACCAAGTACCAAAGGAGAGTTTCTCTATGCATAGTCCTAAGCACAAATGGGAGTAATAGCTGTTGGTCTAGGCCTTCCTGAAGCTTTGATTCACCTGTAAGTTTAAAGTCATAGAACTGGAAAGGACCACTAGGACGTCACATATGGCCTCTAGATAATGCTAACATATTGGCTGATGGAGTCATCTAGCATAGGCAGTGTGATGCCAACATCAGAAAATTCTAATGAGTTGGAGAAAAAGAAGCTGGCCAACCGTCTAATCCTACTAAATGTACAAATCAATAGAATTAGACAGAATCTTACAATATAAAGACAAATTTTATTGCCAGTAAAAGCCTTTAATAACTCATTTTATCCTGTTTCAGTAGGACCTTATTCTTTCTGATGAAAATCCAGCCATCGCATCTCTCATTAAAAATAAAATTATTTTGAAATAAATAAATATATAAAATAAATAGCATATACATTTTATAAATAGTTTGTCCTTATGCACAGTATCCATGCTTACATTTTAATATCATTTTCTTACAACCTACCCCATCTCCCACTTCCAATGACAGGAAAACTGCATGTCAGGACAGATGAGAAATCTGCAGAGCCAATGCAGGGAAGGCTTGCAGCAAGGCTGTAGCCCCAAGGATTTTCTTAATGAGACTTTTCCAAAGCTCTGTAGGTAGCATCCGTGGCAGATTCCTTGGCCTTTCATTTATACCCATTGTCAAGGTATTTGAGTAAATTGTGGGGTAAGACACCCCTGGCCCTTAGCAGGGGCTCCCATTCTTTGTTATGCTACCTCAGGAGAAGGAACATGAGTAAAGAAAAAAGTATATACAAGATTCCCTCGAGCCCAGCCCCCCCGTCCCTCCCCAAAATAACCCAACCTTGATATACACTTTGAACAACAAGAGAACAGCTGGGTTGAGTTCAACAGTAAGTGCTTTTCTGTTATCTAAAATGATAGGAAGGAAGGATTGAAAAGCTATGAATATAGTGCTTGCAGAGACAACCGTGGCCCCAGAGTACATGGGTCACAGAGGGCACACCAGAGGTTCATTACCTATAGTGAAAGAGGTCTCTGGACATGGAGGGCAACTTAGAAGGATCTACAGGCCTGGGTAAAAAGTGAGTGAATTTCTGGTGTCGTTTAGTCCTGTATCCCTCCCGGGGTGAGCCGTCTTTATTCAGGGCTACGTAATACTGTCTCTCCGAGTCCGAATGTTTGTACAAGGTTGAGGCATAGGTGTTGTACCAGTTTTCTTCAAACTGTTCCCGGAAAACACATTCACGTGTGAGTTTCTTCTGTGAGGGTGAGAAAATAAAGCAGAACCCATTATATGACTATTTCTCCTATCCCGGCTTGCTAGTAGAGAAACCCTGAAATAGCAATAGCACATTGATGTTAGAAAATTCCAGTCCTATCTCTCTGTATTACTGGAGGTATCTTTCTTCCAAATAGCACAAAACACCCTTGTCTGTATCTCCTTCATTCTCTTTCATGAGCTACACAAAAATGTTTTAGTTGAAATCTTTCCTGGAGGGAGGAGATTGGAGGAGATGGCATCACCTGGCTCTTTGAGCCTAAGAATTGCTGCTATGGCCTCCCAGTGCCCTGCTGGCACCCACTGAGCTTTCTCCCTACTTAGAGCTAATGATGTTCAAATTCATTGAGATTACAGTCAACCATGTCAACTGACAGGCAAAGGCCTCAGATCTATATAAAGCTCCATGGGAGGTGAGCTGTGATCTCTCCTAATGAAGGGTCTCAGGCCTGTCAGTTTGAAAGCTCAGAAAAGATCTCCTTGAAAAGCTCTTCCAGTCTGGCTACTTCAGGCTGGCAGTTCCTGGGTCTCTTGCCTCTGTCCCTTCTCACACTTGATCTGACCGCCATACTACTTGCTGGGGTTGCCGATACTGAGTGCTGGGGACAGGCCTATCTCTTAGGTGTCACGGAAAAATGTGTTCTGATTTCATGGGGTGCAGGCAGCCAGAAAGTGTGCTATGTGACTCAAAAGCCAGAGCCAGGAGTTGGGATCCCCCGGAAGAGTTAAGGTCAGCAAATCACTCACCATTTCTCAGTGCTAGGCTAGCTTCCAGAATAGAGAAAATGCACTGCTGCTAGCCTAGTCCTAGCTGAGGGCTTAAGGCTGTCACCAGACCCTGGAACCCTCATTCTTCATTTGTTTGTTTCATTTGGCCTTTGGGACTCAACTGAAGCAATCTGGAAGTCAGGGACTGTGTTGTTAACCTCAGAATCCTCAATTTGAAAGCCTCTTCCACTGCCTATTTTTGTGCCTGCTAGTCTGCTACTCCTCTGGGTACACATTCAAATTCAGATGTACTCCTCTGGAGGGTTAATGCCCCAAACCCTGACCGTCTACTGCCAACCCAGCACAGATTACTGTTATCATCAGACTAGCTGACCTTCTAATGAAAAAGGCAAAAGCAAATGTATCAGAGAAAAGCTTATGTTTTGGGGCCGGGTGCAGTGGCTCATGCCTGTAATCCTAGTCCTTTGGGAGTCCAAGGCGGGTGGATTACCTGAGGTCAGGAGTTCGAGACCAGCCTGGCCAACATGATGAAACCCAGTCTCTACTAAAAATACAAAAAATTAGGCTGGCATGGTGGTGCATGCCTGTAGTCCCAGCTACTCGGAAGGCTGAGGCAAGAGAATCACTTGAACCAGGAAGGCAGAGGTTGCAGTGAGCTGAGATTGTGCCACTGCACTCCAGGCTGGGCAACAGAGTGAGACTCCATCTCAAAGCAAAAAAAAAAAAAAAAAAAAAAGCTTGTTTTGGTGGGGGCCAAATGAGTGAAGGTGTTATGTAGCAAGACCCTGAGCAGCCAAGAAGTAACTAAAAGACACTACTCCTTTACAGCTAAAAAAATACTTTCAAGTGCTAGATAATTTTTTTTTTTTTTTTTGAGATGGATCTTGCTCTGTCGCCCAGGCTGGAGTGCAGTGGCGCTATCTCGGCTCACTGCAAGCTACGCCTCCCAGGTTCACGCCATTCTCCTGCCTCAGCCTCCCAAGTAGCCAGGACTACAGGCACCTGCCACCATGCCTGGCTAATTTTTTTGTATTTTTAGTAGAGACGGGGTTTCACCGTGTTAGCCAGGATGGTCTCAATCTCCTGACCTTGTGATCCACTCGCCTCGGCCTTCCAAAGTGCTGAGATTACAGGCGTGAGCCACCGCGCCCGGCCCCCAGATAAATATTTTTTACACTTTTGCTTTACATTGTCCAAACACTGGTTGTAATAACTTCTGACAAAATACAAAACAGAAACACAACAACAACAACAAAAAACCTTAAACTTACCGACCCATAGAGTTCTCCTCGCTCGTTCATTCCTAGGTACAGACCAGAGTCCACTCCCCGGATGCTGATCAGCCCCACAGCCAGGCTAATAAACTCCAGGATACCTAGGGCAAAAAGTGAACACTATTCCCGTTACCGGCATCAAACTAAGAGAAAGCTGTTCAGGTGACATGAGCTACCAGTCATTTATCCCCAGCTGGAGGCCAGCCCTGTGTGCCTTTGATCAACTGCCGATGAAACCATCTTTTGCAGCAAGAATGGAACCTCAGAGAAGGTACTTTGTCTCTTTGGGCCTCAGTTTTTCCGTATGTAAAATGGGAAACACCGTCTTTGCTTCTACTCAACACTCTTAGGCATATTACGAGGAAGAGACCGTAAGAAGGCTTTGGCTACAAAAGCTCCATAATTTCAAGGTGCTATCGCTGTCAGATTCAAGAAGTGAGAAGTCAGTTTTCTGAATGCAAGAATGAGGACAGGTTTCTGTCTCTTTCCCAGTAACCTCCCTCTTCCTTAGAGCACACAGCATTACCTTGCTGTCCTCTAGGCTGAACTTGTTTTGTGCCCTGTCAGCCCCATGTCCTTAAAGCCACATGAGGCTGTCAACTGCCTGTAGCTGACTCTAACAAAGGCCACACAGGCCACTCCCTGTTTGTTCCCCCTGCTTATGGCAGGAGGCAAAACTTGGCCACATGAGAGCTTTCTCCTAAAAAGCGTTCTCAGCTAGTACAGCCCCAAGCTGACAAGCCTATCATTCTCTTTTGAGAATTTTAAGTTTATCCACAGCAAAGAGTTGGCAGGTGGTATTGGACTCATACTGATTTGAGATGTTGCAACTTTAAGGCCAAAGAGAAGAAATTCAGAGATGTCCTAGCTGACAATATTAGAGGTGAAGATTTGAAATGCTTTCATTTACTCAGCAGCAGTCCTAACTGGGAAAAAGGACCCAGAACTGAATTCCTAGTGGTAATGAAGACTACAATTTTGTCCCGAGATAGGACGTCTATTATCTTGATACAGACATAATAGCCAACTAGATTCCTCTTTGATATTCCTGTCTCTAATCACATTTCTCAACATACAGACCAAAAACTTGTTTAAGTCATCCAGCGTATGAAATGAGCTCATATCTGGCTGTCTTATCCAAAATTGCAATTTTGTTTTTGTTTGCTTGTTTGTTTGTTTGTTTTGAGACAGTATCTCGCTTTGGCACCCAGGTTGGAGTGCAGTGGTGTGATCATGGCTCACTGCAGCCTCAGCCTCCCCAGGCTCAGGTGGTCCTCCCACCTCAGCCTCCCTAGTAGCTGGGACTACATGCACGCATCACCACACCCAGCTAATTTTTTATTTTTTCTAGAGATGGGGTTTCACCATGTTGCTAAGGTTGGTTTCAAACTCCTGGGCTTAAGCAATATGCACACCTCGGCCTCCCAAAGTGTTGGGATTACAGGCGTGCACCACTATGCCTGGCCCAAAAATGCAATTCTTAAGGGTAATATTCTATGTAATCTATATAGGGAGTAGAGCTGATTTTCCAAGATCAAGAATTTTAAGTGGCTAATTTTAAAATCAGGTTAAAAACTCTACTGGGAAGTCTCCTGAGGAACCCCAGTGACTCAAGCTGGTGGACTGCCGTTCAGGTATGGCAGCTTTGGGGCCGCGTGCTTCCACAACCCACCCATATCTATTGGAAGGATGTAAGGTTCTTCTGCGGCAATTCTATAGAATACTCAGGGTTTGGCCTTTGGCCTCTCACACTGAAATCCTCCAGGTTTTATTCTCAGTCTGGTTGTTATTAAATTTTACAGTACAAAGAAAGGAGTCTCGGGAAATGAGACTGAGACAAGACGGTAGGAGGGGAAGAGAAAATACCCAGTGCCAAGTAGGGGTTAATCAGGCACTGATTTAATGCAACCAAATCTTCAGCTGCACTGAACAAGGTTTTGCATTTGGTTCTGCTCTGTTTGATATTTCAATAAATGACTTGTAAGAGAACATATGAGGACTGCTTATCCTAGTTCTAGAAGACATGCAGCTGAGAGGGATGACATAATCAATATCCAAAGAGATTTCAAGAGGACAGAAAAACGGACTGGCTCCATAAACTATGCTTAATTAGAATCAATGTGAAGTCCTGCACTTTGGTCCCCCAAATTTCCCAAAGTATTTTGTGTTTGGGATTTGGTCGGGGGAGGGTGAGCCTCAAGTGCAGACAGTTGAGTTAACTGTACTACTTAGTTCATGTCCTATTAACATAGTTGGTCTGTGCAAGGGTTTTATAATGATCTATTTCTTTCTTTCTTTTTCTCTTTATACCCTGCTCCCATTTGCCCCTCCACTTCAGGCAACCATGTATATTTTCTTGAAAATGTGTACTGTTATTTTGTGTTCCTGTGCATTTTAATTATGTGCAAGTCTACCCATCTCTGCAATGGGGAAATGTGGCTTAGTAAAACACGACAATGGCAAGGAGACAACTGAACAAGGCAAACTCCGTGTGATGGGTGGTAAGTGGATTATTAAAAAGCTAATGTACAGTTGGTCATGTAAAATTAAAAATTAGAAAGCTAGTGGAAAAAATAGAAAAAAAAGCTAGTGTGATCTAAGGCCTCACTGATACAGGTCTAGTAACTAGCAAAAGGGAGGGGGGATTGTCTCACTTCGCTCTGCCATGGTTAGACCACACTGAGAGTAGTGTGTTTAGTTCTACTGTGCTTAGAGAAGAAAATGGAAAAAGAGAGCATGTTCAAAGGAGAGTGCCCAGTATGGAAAGGAAACCAGAAACCAGGTCATGATTCAGTTCTGGGTCTTAAACTCTGAGGGACACTAACATGTGGGAGCCTTCAGTTCTTTGCCTTTGCTCAGGCAGGTTACTCCTGAGCTTCAAGACTGAGTTCCCTCATTCTGTAAGTATCTCATGTCTCTGACAACCCTGAGCTCATTAAGTAGCAGAGCGCAGCTTGTGATCTCACTGCCCAAGACATAGTGTGAGAACAAATCATGAAACCCAAGAGGTGTGGCCATTTGAGTCACCACAGTTTTTCTCCAACTCTCTGTTAACCCTGATGCCAAAGGACAGATCATACAGGAAGTCACTTGGGTTGTGTCCAGTAACAGGGGTCTCCAACAGCTGGAACTATCCCTGTCCAGCTGTCTCTGGGCATCATTTTCCCTTGCCAACTTTCCTATTAGCTGGTTTCAAACTGTGGGAACCCAGTGGCACATGATGATGGAAGAGATATTCCTAAACCTTATCCTGAATCCCAGCCAGCATGAAGCGGGAGAGAAAATAAGCCATTTTCATATTTTCCCAGCTACAGCTGCACAGGGGTGTTAACAGCAAAGTGTTGAGGTGAAGTATTAAGTAGACAAAGTTTGTCCTCAGTACTCTTACCCCTTCAAGACCCAGGACCTCTCTCTACTCTGCCTCATCTTGACCTACCCACATCAGGCTCTGCCCTTTTCTTGACAATTTCCAGACTCTTCTCTTCTTATACCTCTCTCCCCAGGCCCTCAGTCAAAACTGATCTGTTCTGGGCCCCGCTGCTTCAGAACCTAGCTAGATGACTGTCTAACGTGTCATTTAATCTAGTTGCATAACTTGCCTGAATCCTTCAGCCATCCTTTGGGGCCAAGACAGTGCTGCTTTGGCATCTTGCCAAACGAGAACCAGATCACTCAAGAACGAAAGCAGCTGCATGAGCCCACTCCATCCCACCTGGTGGGAGGACTCTCCTTCAGTTTGGCTCCGAAGCTCTGCTCTGCCAGTCCACAGGTGCCCCTCGGAATGTCAGGATCCTTGTGAACTTCATATAAATGCTACCAGCCAGGCGGTGATTGAAATACTCCTGGCTACTGATTGCAGATGGAGAGCGGAGAGCATATGCTGTGCCAACAGGTTATTATTTGGAGTCGGGGCTGCTCTTGGGCTTAGCCTGACTTGTTCTGAACACATGGATTCCAGGGTAATCCTTGGGGGCCCTGCTCTCCAATTACAACAAATAGCTATTTACTTCACATGGCTTTTGGAGACTACCTCCTCCCCGCTAGCAGAAATCTATAATATTTTATATCTTAAGTCTGGCCTACTTTACCCTGCTGGAATGTTGACTGCTAAAGCACTTATGGAATGTTAAAGTTTCAATTTATTGAATACCCTGGCTGATTAACTCAAATGTGGAGGGAGGAGAGAGTTAGCAAACTCGAACGCCACCTCTTTCTGTGCCAAAAGCTAAACGGAGAAAGAATATGTGTTTTAAAGTTGGCAGGGAAGGTTACAAAGAGACAGCTTTGACCAGTTATCACTTTCTTTACAGGAAGCGCAGGAAAGTGACAGGAAGTCAGGGAAGGAGGAAAGGGAAAAGGTGATGCAGAGGTCCTCTTGGGCAGTGTTGTTTTCTTTTTTAAAGGCAAAACCAAAAATGAAGCAGTCAGTTAAGCAGCAGTGAAAATGTCCCTTCCTCCTGCCAATTTTATTTCCTTTGGTTTCTCCTTAAACTTAACACCCTTAGCAGACCTGGGAGATGAAAAGAAATCAAGATGTGTCTTTAGGGAGGTAATTAAAGACCGCTTATCCCAAGAGCCTATTACTGATTTATGTTGACCTTGTAGGTTACTGGGCTCAGCTTAGGCACAAAATCAGAAAAATATTTGGAGCTGCTGGGAGGCGTGCTCATAATTTCTCCACTTTCGCTGCCCCCACTCCACATTTCTCCATCATTTCATGACCTTTTTTTTTGGTTATATATCAGCAATGAGTTACCCCGGTATCTTTATGCCATTTCAGGAAGCCTCTGAGGCCAGGGTGGGAGTCCCATTCCTTATGAAGAGGAACAAAAGGGGACTGCAAAATCACAAGCAATGAAAGGGAAAGGAGCCAAGTTAACACTCCCTCTCCTCCCACTCCACCTTATCACCCTTTTGAGGACCTGCTGCAAGTTTATACAGACACCTGCACCCCTCCATTACCCCTCCCAACCCACAGTACTCTAGCTATGTTTGAGTGCATTTTTCCAAGATGCCATAGACCTCATTAGGGTTTCTGCCTGTTCCCAGCAAGGAAGACCAACCCTGCCCCTAAGTTGTTTGCCAGGCTTGGCCTTACCCAGCAACTGGCCCCTATGTTCCCCTTTTTGCTGTGCACTCCAGATGCAGCTCTAGCAAGGCATGGAGAATAGGAGGATGGAGAGATTTAGGGGGTTGGGGCAGATGTTGGCAAGAAGGAGGGCGGGAAAAAGAAGGGAAGGGTGTCATGTTTGAGTGTGGGCAGAACATCTTACTGGCTTAGGGGAAAAGGTGTCCTTCTTGGATTACAGGGTCCTTGGGAGGAAGCTGAGGACATTGGAGGACAGGGAGGGGCAAAGGTAGCTGTCACAGAACCCCCCATGATATCTTAGTAGATAATTGGAAATTGAAAATAAAAATGGCAAATTACTGAGGAGTGAACACATTTGCTTAGAAACTTAATGATCTTCGTCACAGATCAAGGCTTATATTAATTGTGTAATTAGTTCTATATGTGAGACAGGCAGCTGTGTTGAACAGTCTGTATAGTGGCAGGCAGGCAGAGACAATCCTGGATGAAGGTCGAACGTTTCCTGCTTTGGGCCCAAGAGACAACTGTTTCTGGGACTGGGAGTGGGCCCAGGACGGTTTCCTCACTGAGGCAAGGAGTCCAGGGGTAGTTTCCGGCAAAAGCTGCCCCAGGACTTGTGCCCTTACACGGTGGACACCGCGAGGTTTTCCTAGATTCCCAATTCATGCCAGGCTGCCTGGATTGGCTCCGACCCTGGACAGAGCGACCCCGAGGCAGGCAGACACCACAGCTGCCGGGTACCCACGGACCAAAAGCTATTTGTGTGCGGGCCGACCGCCTCACATGCCCATGGCCCATGCAGGATCCTGTTCCAGGAAATCAGCTGCCACAGCCCTGCTGCCTTCGAGGCTCGGCCCGCGCTGCAGGCACGGTCCCGGCCTCCTAGGCGAGAGCTCCCACCCCTGTCTCAGCTCCACCTGCTTTCATTCAAGGCTTAGAGTCCAGCTCCCAGAACTACCCCCTTGCTCCCCGGGGAGATCCGGTGGAGCGGCGAAAGGAGAGGCCTCACCGCAAGGCGCCCCCGCCCCCTCCTGAGAGTGTCCGAGGGTGCAGGGCCCCCTGATGTCGAGAGGCCCACGCCCGCGCCGTCGTGTCTCGCCTCGACTGGCCCGGATGACACCAAGCCCGGGGGGCGGTCCGCGGGCCCTACGCCGGAGCCCGGAGCTGTGGGCTCCCCAGTGCGCCGTCCGCCCGCCTCCCATTCCCCGGACCGCGTCCTCACCGAAGCGGCTGTGGTCGTGGCGGGTGCCGTGCACCGTGCCGTTGGGGAAGATCTCCAGGTGGAAGCCGGTGCGGCAGTAGAGCTGGCGGCGCCGCAGGATCCCCTTCAGGTGGGCGAAGTCTGTGGGTGAGCCACGCTGCAGTTTCCCCTCGATTTGGCCCAGGCGCTCGTTCAGGAAACCTGGGGAGTCAGCTAAGGGCACGTTCCCCAGAGACGAGGAGAAGCCGTGTAGATCCCAGTCCAAGGAGGCGAAGACGCCCCCCACCTCTGCCATGGCTGGGCAGATTGCGGCGCGGTTTGTGCTGGGCGCGCGCGGGCCGAGCCGGGGCCACGGGGCGCGAACTGCCTCTCCCCGCAGCGGGCGCGGGCGGTTCGGCGGCGCTCCCTCGCTAGCTCGCTTGCTCTGCGCTCTGCCGAGCTGCAGTCGACGTCTGTTCGCGTCCAAGGAACTTCTCAGCGGCGGGGAGCGTAGGGCAGCGCGCTCCTGACCTTGCTCTCAGTCAAAGTGCCTCTTCCCCTCCGCATCCATCTCCCCCGGCCTCTCATAGCTGGCTTCGTCCAGCTATCAGATGCAAACGGCACTTTATATACATACCCACTCCCCTTACATTGACATATTGGATATTTAAATACAAGCCACACCTCATTGGCATCCCCTCGGAGATTGGTGTGTGGGTTCTTTTTTTTTTTTTTTTTCTTGCATCCATTTGGCTCTTTTTGGGAGAGGGGGGTGGAGGGAGAGAGCGAGCGAGCTTCACTCCCTCTTTTATTATGAAAAAATGGCAGGAAAAAGCTACACATTGCAGTGAGGCATAACTGCTTTTGGCAGGTTCTTCTGAAACTGCTGATGAAATAACAGAACCCAGTGCGTGGAGGCCGCTGGCGCGCACGGCCACTCAAGGCCTGTTCCGTGGGGGTCTGTCTGTGTGCTGCCCGGGGGCTGTCCCCACCTCCCACGCGTCCTCGGGCTGCTATGCTAGCCTTTGGAAAGTGCCATGACACCGGAGTTGGGGGGTTCACATGCTTCTGATCTCCTCTTGTTCCCCAGTTGGTCGGAGGCTGCGGAAGGGGCATCTGACCCGGGACAGGGACTCCCTGGTTTCTTTGTTCCACGGCCCCCAAGTCCTAATTCCTACCTGTATAGGTTGGCGGGGTACCGAGGAAGTGAAAAACCTGGAAGCCAATGCAGTTGCAAAATTTGGGGTTGGGGGTGGTGGTCCTTGTTGATTCCAAGGCGAGGGCCTTACTGGGTCTGAGAGGAGCGGGAAACCACTTAAGGAAAGGTGAATTTTTATTTTTTTCAAGAAAGAGACGTTACAGCTTAGGCTTAGGAAAAGGAGGGGGGAAGTAAGAAATAGAAAGCGATCTTTTTGAAAAATGATCTCCGCTGGCTTTCTGGGCACGCTTTTACAAGGCTCTCGAGAGCAAGCTCAATGAGAGGCCATTGGAAGCCTGGTGGGGGCTTCCCCCCTACCTCGTTTCTTGTTGGAAACAGGTGTTTCCTCGTTCTGTCCAGTGCCTTGCTCCGAGATATTCTATCAGGAAGAGCCGCAGCTGGGACAGGAACCGGCGGCAGCCAGGTCAACGGGCAGCGTCCAGAAGTCCTGGGGAGCAGGTGCCAGACCTGCCCTGCACCCCTGTACCTCTGTCCCGAACCTGAATCCTGGGGCACCTATTGGGCCCTGGCACTCGGCGTCCTGATCGCCTATTAAACGGTGTTGTTACTGGGTTTTCACCCGCCGCCCGCGATGGCTGCCTTCCCAGGCTCCCTCAGGAGAAACTGAACACAGGGAGCCCCGCGCCACCCCCTCTCTTTGCAGCGCCTCCTGCTGGAGACCCCCAGTCTCGTGGCAACTTTGAACTCAGGGTCACCATGAGATGAGAAAACCTATTCCGCGCAATTCACTTAGTGCAATTCAGGTCCTGCTCCTGGGCTCCCTCGTGCACCCTGAGCTCACTCCCTGGAACCGTAGCAATTCTCGGTTGGGAGTATTGCGGCTTGGTACTAGTGTGCCTCCGCATCTCAGACAGAACCTCTGAAACCAAGCACAAGATGTAGCACATAATAGGCACACTCAGAAATAATCTGAGGTGCTCCCAGTAGCAGGGAACATAGATGCAAGTCATCTTCCAATTGTAGGGGGACACAGAAATGCAGAAAGTGTCATTCATATTGAAGTATTTATGGATGAAATCATATGCTGTCTGGGATTTGCTATTAAATTATTCAAACTAAGAAGGCAGAAGGAGTGGAGGTATCGATGCGATTATTGTCCTTGTGTCGCTAATTGTTAAGCTGGGTAAGGGGTATATTGGTGTTTAATTATAGTTTATATATATATATGAAAGTATATATGAAAATTTCCATAATTAAAAGCTTTATAAAATGAGACTGACATAAAGCAACTATTAGATTGGTGAAATACAAATAAATCAATCTTTCTTTCTTCTTTCTTCCGTCTTCAAAGAGTTTTTGAATTTAGTGGGAAGGTGGAGAAGGAAGGAAAGAAGTTAAGACAAGTACATAAATGACTGGAGTACAAGACAGTATCAGGTGCATGGTACTGTGTGGATTCAGAAAGACTGATCTGGAGGTTTAGGGCCCGGTTCTGGACTAAGGTGTCCTTTGTAATGGATGGGCCTCAAAGGGAAGATGGGAAGGATTTTGCAAATTCAGATGGATCCCTTGCAGGAAGAGGAAAGTTGTAACAAAGCAAGTGGAACAATTTTAATTTGACCTCAAATGTGTTAAGTGTCTTCCATGTGGTGGACACAATGCTGGGCACTTTCCATCAGTGCTCAGTACCTCAAATGAGTATTGAGTGCCACATGAAATAGTATAGATGAAACTGCTTTGAGAAGCATGTTATATAAAGGATTTAGATGTCTCCATGATGATATAGATTACACACTGATTATGGCAAAGATCATTTCCTCAACAGTCACTTCAGGGTATTTATGCATTCTTTGTCCCCCAACATTCCCAAAGTCACCAACCACAGTTGGCAGATCTGGAGTCCTACTTGATCGAAGGTCAGAGATACAGGGATTCCATTGCCCATCTGGGGCTCTTTTGAGATTAAGCTATCTGATGGTTCTGTTTGAAATAATGTTTCTATGTCAAGCATCTCAGTTGACAGAGCACTTTCAAGAAAGTTGTTTTATTTTCACAACCTCGTGGAATATAAGGTGTCATTATCCCCATATTAGAAATGAGGAAATAGAGGGGGAGGTTAAGTGACTAGTACAGAATCCTATAGCAACTAAATAGCAGAGTCATAAATTGATCTCTGCTCCACTGGCGGCAAATTACTCTCAACTCATGGGATTTAGGATTATGCAAAGATTGGTGTGTTGAGGACAGTGAAATTTCACTATAGTTTAGTTTACGGAAAATCCTCAGCAGGATGCAACCTCAGACCAGAGTAGTACTGAATATATTGGATGAGAGGAAAATGTACATTAAAAAAGAAAGCAAACCTTCCCTGGATTCAGGGCATCATTTATAAAGTGAGGATAATTGCACCCCTTCACAGTGGTATTGTGAGGTATTGGGCACTGATGGAAAGTACCAGCGTTGTGTCCACCCCATGGAAGACAGTTAACACATTTGAGATTACTTCCTCCTTTCCCAATACCTCACAGGGTTGATGTGAAAAGGATGTGGAAAAACAAAACTGAAGGGAGAAAAAAAAAAAAAAGTTCTGACTCAGTCTATAAGCAACCAAAGGCTGGGGGATAATCTGGCAGGCTCTGTTCCTTGAGAAAGGAGACAGTGATGCTAATAATGCTGGTGCTCACTAACCACCCCCCACCCCATGCCCACACATACCCCTGAGAGATGGGAAAGGATGTCTAGAACTGTTACTCTGCCCAGTTCTTCATTTTCTGGACAATTTACAATTTTTTTTTTCCTTACTAATTGATATTCCCTGGGAAGGGGCAGGGGGAGCTGTATAGCTAGGCAAATCCTGAAGGTGGCATAGCCAATGACATTAGTTGCTCTTACCGAGTACTTATGTAGGTGTGTTAAGCACTGCCCTTGGCATGTTACGTGCATTATCTTCTGTAAACCTTATCACAACTCTAAGAAATACTAGTTTTTAATTTTAAATTTTATTTTTATTTATTTACTTTTTTAGAGACAGGATCTCACTTTGTCACTCAGGCTAGAGTGCTGTGGCACAGTCATGGCTCCCTGTATAGCCTTGAACTCCTGGTCCCTAGTGATCCTCTCACCTCAGCTTCCTGAGTATCTAGGACTACAGGCATGTACCACCAGGCCCAGTTAATTAAAAAACAATTGTTTTTTGTAGAGATGAGGTCTCACTATGCTGCCCAGGCTGGTCTCAAACTCCTGGCCTCAAGCAGTCCTCCATCCTTGGCCTCCCAAAGTGCTGGGAGTACAGATGTGAATCATCATGCCTGGCCTGTGAAATCCATTTTACAGATGAGGAGGCTAAGGTCCAAAGACGATCAATAACTAGTAGCAGAGGCAAGCCTTAAACCCAGTTACTTTTTAACCCTTGTTTTTAAATTAGTGCTTAACCAAAACGCTAGCCTGCCTCAATCAACTTACTTCAAAAAGAACTTGTATCGCTCCATTGTCTTTTGCTCCTGCCTCCTCTCTCCTTCTGTTTTCTTTGCTTTATGTGGACAGCAGTATAGTGTAGTGGTTGAACACTCCATCTCTGGTGTTAGACTGCCTGGGTTCATAACCCCAGCTTTAAGCCATTCTAGGTGTTGGAGCCTCAGTTTTCTCTTTGGTATGATGCAGGTGATGATGGTAGTCATCAATTCATAGGGTTGCTGTGAGGTTTGAATAAAGTACACAGAATGGACTTAAAGCTGTGCCTGGCACATATTAAGTTGTCATTGTTCTTAATATTATTTACATCCTGCCTGGCCCCAGCCATATTTCCTCCCAAGGTTTCCTCTAACTATGCTCATTTTTTCCTAAGGAGGAGATGAAGTAGATAAGAACACTGGCCACTGGCCTGCTGAGTCACCCCAAAGCAATCAATTCCAATCCTATTAATCTTTCTGTGTGATATTGGGCCAGTCTTGTTCTCTCTGGGCTCTAGAAGGCGTGACTCAGAAACAGGGTGACCACATTGTCAGCTGTGGGTGGGCAAGCAGGTAGTGAGGGAGTGAAGGCCTGGGAAAAACAGGAAATTACTCCTTTGTATAATTCCATTTATTGAGCCTCTTAAGGGCCAGGCACTTTTCTAAGAGCTTTAAATTTAAATCACATCATACCACCACGAGGAAGATGCTATTATTATCCCGATTTTTAACAGATCTGTGAAACTGAGTGCTAAAGAGGTTAAACAACTTGCTCAAGGTCATACAACTAGCATGTGATGGGGCTGAAATTCAGACCTGGCGTCTGGCTCCAGAGACCATCCTGTTGATCACTACACTTTTCTGAAGTAGCTGGGGTCTTATTCAAAAGAAAAAGTAGTATAACATGACCAAACCATCTTCTGGAAAAAAAAAAAAAAATCCATGTTAAAAGAGGAGTCTTACCAGGGCCTACTTGAAGGTGGAGGGTGGAGGGTGAGAGGAGGGTGAGGACTAAAAAACTACCTATCAGGTACTATGCTTATTACTTGGGTGATGAAATAATCTGTACACCAAAGCCCCATGACATGCAATTTGCCTATGTAACAAGCCTGCACGTGTACCCTCTGAAACGAAAATAAAAGTTGAGAAAACATTTAAAAAGGAGCAGTCTTTTTCTTTTCTGTTTTGTTTTTAACCTAGGTGATCTGTATCTGGAGTTTGAGAAGTCTGCAAAAAGTCAGACTACTTTCCCACCCCCAATTCTAGAGAGGAAAGGACGTCTCTTTGGCTAGGACAAGCCCCCCACCCCATCTTACCTGTCTGGTCAGTCTCCTGCAGTGACACTGAGCCACAAATCTCTTTTGTCTCTGTTGTCATTCTCCTGTGAGCCTACCTGTAATGGGGGTGGATAATGTACCATTAATTCTGGCTGTAACTTGACATTAGTTGGCAGGTGATGATATTTTTGTGAAATGATCTGTTAGTTCTTTGAGAGGAATGGAACACCATGGAATGTGGCTCTCACCCTGGCAACTGGGATCACTGCTCAACCTGATGTGTGTGATATGAATGTTGGTCTCAGTGGTGTATATCTAGGGCTGGGTGTTGGGGGAGGAGAAGTGTGGGTAGAGACAGACTATCATAATGTTGGTTTTCTCAACACAAATGTGTGCTTATGTTTGTATTTGTGACAGTGTGCAGAAGAATTTCCATATGTCTGTGTAACAGTGAGAGTCGTGGGTTTAAGGTGTGAATAAGTGTATGTAAGTATGCAAATCTATAGGCAGCCCCTGCTAATAAGAATATACATGACAGTGAAGTTCAGTTCTTTTGAATTCAAAGTCACTTCCTGTTTTTACCTGAGGTGATTATTTTATTCCCTTAGCCTGAAGGAGACAGGGAAGCCAGGCACAGTCACCTCCAAGGAAACTGAGGCCCTGGTTTCCCTGGAGTCTTGCTGAGGTGGTCTTACACAAACCAAGGGAAAAAGTAAGATCTTGAAATCAGCTCTTTGCTTTCTGGCTATGGCCTCTGATTAGCAGAACCCTTTCCTTTTTTGCCTCTCTCACCCTGGTATTATTGGCTTTCATCCTGTTTCTGGGAGGGGTATGAATCTCATCAGTTACATGCATTTCATGCATCATTATTCACTGCATTTGAAGCTGTAGAGAGGGAAGGGTCTGGCCTGCTCCCAGTGCCGCTAAGTTTCCCTAAGGATAGGTTGTATAACCCTTGGAAAGAAAAAAAAAAATCCTGAAAGGTACAAGCTATGGAACAGAGTTAGCAAGGAAGTGTAGTCAGTAGTCAGTAGTCACCTGAGCAAGTCTCTGGGAAGAAATGTACATTCTGACGAGGCGGATTGTGGTCCTAGCTCTCACTGAACTCGATGTATATGGCTTTGGCCAAATTATTTCTCACCTGTGGGCCTCAGTTTTCCTAACTGTGTAAAAGGGGTTGGACTACATCAGTCTGTCTCAAACTTTTATTTATTTATTTTTCACTAAAATCACCCTAATGACGGAGGAAAGTGAAAATGAAATCCCCAGCATGGGTAAGGGAGAGGGGTGGATGGGGTGGCCCAGAGCAGCCTACTGCAAACTCCAAGTGTCTTTGAGATCTTGTGTTATATCCTAAAAATGAGAGCAGTGTTTGCATTCTCCTCCATGATATAGCTATATTTGTTTTAATATAGAAATTTTAAAAATTTCTTATACTCAAGTAAAATTGACACTCCAGAAAAGCATGCCGTGTTTATTCTGTGGCTTTGTGGACCCCTTTGGCACAATGCCATGGACCCCCAGGGGTATTCATACACCCGTTTAAAAGTTTGGGAATAGATGATTGAGATTCCTTTCCGCTCTAACACTCTGTGGTTCAATGACCTGGGAATACCTGTGGTGTCTTTGCTAGCTGCTCCCCAGGATGCTGAGGGTTTTTTTTTTTAATGTTTTTTTGTTTGTTTGTTTTTTTATGGCTGTGTTTGAACACTTCCATTTTCTAACCATTTATACTAAAAGAATGGAAACCCCTGATTTTGTTTCTAGAACAAGTATCTTCAATATGTCTTTGCTGAGCCCGAACTACAGGCTCAGACTTTTGCTAAGTGCCCCTGGGAGAGATCAAGAAGGATGCTTATGGGATTAATTGTGGAGTCTAAACTGGTTTACATTAAACATTAGGAGTTAAGAGTTGACTGAGTCAAGTGCTAAATTGTGTGGGGTAGATTTTAACAGCGGCAGGTGGTTGAGAAGTAGGAGAATGGTGTGCTTCCTGAAAGAGGTGATACTAGATTGGAGTTTTTGAGAATGAGTATGGTTCAGATAAATGGAGTGAAGGGGGAGTGGCATTCAGCTTGTAGAAGGGCATGAGTAAGGTCTGGAGGCTGTAAGGATTGTGACACACTTCAGCCTAGGCCAAAGCCTTGCTTAATGGCAAGAGGCATGGAAAGGTGAAATGGGATCTTTCTCCCCCCTTGGGCATGTACTATTAGCTACTTATCAGTCCACTGTCATTTTAAAGGAAATTGTACTATTATTTTTTATTTACTATCTTTTAAAAAATTTTATTTGACTAGAAATGTGGTCTCACTATGTTGCCCAGGCTGGCCTCAAACTCCTCGGCTCAAGTGATCCTCCCACCTTGGCCTCCCAAAGTGATGAGATTACAGGCATGAATGAGCCACCATGCCCAGCCTCTTTTTTTTTTTTTCTTTTTTTATAGGAGGCTGTGACAGTGCCGAATCCCTCATTTCTTGGAACAAAACAAAACAACCTTTAAAAAGGGATTTGGGAGCTGGGTGTTGTGGCTAACGCCTGTAATCCCAGCACTTCGGGAAGCTGAGGCAGGAGGATCGCTTGAGCTCAGGAGTTTGATATCAGTCTGAGCAACATAACAAGACCTAGTCACTACAAAAATTTTTTTTTAATTAGCTGAGTATGATGGTGCATGCCTGTAGTCTCAGATATTTGGGAGGCTGAGGTGGGAGAATTGCTTGAGCCCACAAGGTCAAGGCTGCAGTGAGCCATGATCACACCACTGCACTCCAGTCTGGCTAACAGAGTGAGACTCTGTCTCTAAAAATAAATAAATAAAATGGGATTTGGGGGAAAGAGTACATGAAAGAAAATATTTAAATGGCCTGATACACTGTCATCCAATCTAATCTGTGATTACATGCAGATTTATTCTGTAAACTATTAAATTTCTGGTCTTTTGGGTGCATGTTATTCCCCCTACTCTAATTTATTGGTGAAAATGCATTTCAAAAAACTCTAATTTTGCCCGGGTGTGGTGGCTCACACCTGTAATCTCAGACTTTGGGAGGCCAGGAGTTCGAGACCAGCCTGGCCAACATGGTGAAACTCCATCTCTACTAAAAATACAAAAATTAGCTGGGAGTGATGGTGTGCGCCTGTAGTCCCAGCTACTCAGTAGGCCGAGGCAGGAGAATTGCTTGAACCCAGGAGTTGGAGGTTACAGTGAGCCAAGTTTGTGCCACTGCACTCCAGCCTGGGCAACCCAGTGAGACTTGGTCTCAAACAAACAAACAAAAACTCTAATGTTGTCTCAGTTAAAACTGGAACAAAAAAGAATTTTCTCCATATTATTTAAAAATATTGGCAACAGGGTTGGCTAAGGGTGCCATTGTGTCCCTTGGCAGCTGGGGATGGTCATTCCAGAAACTCCTTAGAGTAGAATCTAGGGAGAGAGGCACACCCAAGGGGGACAGAGATGGTGGCAAGAGGAGGTTTCAGCAACAGGCCCAGAGAAGAGTAGTTTTTAGGCCCAACAGTCAAGGACAAGGAGGCCTGGCAGCAGGCAAGAGATAGATGCCCCTACAGGGAGACAGACAGCACCCAGGGAGTTTGGTAGCAGGCTATACACAAGGGTCTAGGTAGGGATCTAGCATCAAAAAGAACCGGCTGCAAGTAGCAGGGATACATTACCAATTTGTTAAAAATCCAGATAAAATAAAATTATTAATATGACTAACAGAAATATGGAAGAGACAGGAGAGAAAATAGGCAGAAATGGATGAATGCTTATTTATTCATCTGTCCTACCAGGGAGCCAACTGATAACATTTAAAATTTAAATGTGTATATTTATTTGAAGAAATCCAATTGCTGGAGAGGATCCAGGTTGGGTAGGGATTGAAAGGATTGGCCAGGAAGCCCCCTTCTCCCCACACACCCTTTCCCATGCTGGAATAATTTGGGTACCTAGGGAACTACAGGACCTCAGATATTGAGGGAATAAAACAGAAGCCCCGTTACAGGAATTGAGTACAAGGCCCGTACCTGTACACAAGGGAAGGGACAAGAGCCCAGTTCCTGGATTGCAATTTTGAGATCAGAGCAGGGCCAGAAGCCACTTGCTTGAGCCTCAGCTGGTGAGGTATGGATGGAGTTATGCTTTTCACTGATTCAGGGCAGGATGAATCCCAGAATCTGGGTTTGGTAGAGATTGGGGAACAAACCTATAAGTGGGAGTTAGATGGCCCTAGATAGGACATGGAACTGGAAAATCATCACAGTACTGAAACCACTTTTGCAAAAATTGTATCAGTGAGAAAATAATGGCAGAGGGGAGATCTGATCTAGCCAATGCCCCTCTTTCTTTTAACCTTCAAGCTACCAAGCTAACTTTGAGAGATATTTAACTTCTAGTTTCAATGATAATAGCCCTCTCCCAAAATCAACCACCTTTGTCAAACTAATCAAAGATCACCAGGCTAGGAGGAGGATGAAGCCTAAATTCTGTTAAGGTGTAGACATAAACGATTGCCAGCCATTATTCTGAAGGTCACAAGATATGCAACTTCCCCAATTACTCCTGCAGATGACATCACTATTGTAGAACCTAATATTGGCATTTTGACATATCTTTTCAGGTTTTTTTCCGTGTATGATACCAGGCTTCATCTGGATCCTCTGCCAACTGCTCCCATGGCCCCACCAAGAATCTATTCAGCACATAGGAGGATCATTTTCCACGCCCCTATGATTGCACCTCCCCGCCAAATCAGCAGCAACCATCCATTGTCGAGCAACCCCCATCCTTTCCTCCTAAGTACCTTTGAAAAAAACCTCTAACCTGTGAGCCTTCAAGGAGATTGATTTCAGTAATAACTCTGTCTTCCACAGGGTGTGGCTGGCCTCGTGTCAATTAAACTCTTTTTCTACTGCAATGCCGTAAATTGGTTTTGTTTGTGCAGTGAGCAGAAAGAACCAGTCGGATGGTTACAATGCCACTCAGACAAGCTTGCATAGCCATACTACCACCCAAAATCTCTGCAGCAGAGTTCAGCAACACATGCTTCCTCAGTTCCCTCAGTTGAAGGAAGGACAAAACTGTGCTTTCCGGATGTTGGCATCACTGACTCTTAACTGTCTGGACCTCCCCAAGTCTAGGCCTTTCTTGATTAGCATCTCAGGCCCACAGTGGAGGATGAGGTCACCATGATGTGAGATGAGATGACAGTATCATGACTTGGCTGGCCATAAAGTAACTGTTTTTAAAGTTAAATTTTGTAATCTCATACTTTACCCAAGGGATTGTGGTAATTCAAAGCAATGACCATGAAGCTATTTGTAAAACCATGACTTTCTCCTGAACCAAGTGTGAATTTAGGGGATGGTTGAGGGAGCAGGGGAGGAACAGCTGAGAGCTAGGGGAGGCAAGCAAGACCCAGATGCCTGAGGGGTGGGACCAGCACTCATGGTTTCTCTTAACGTGACAGGGGTCTCCTTTTCTGCAGATATAAAAAGCTTTGTCTTTTCAAGTACCTTGAAGATTTCCAAAGCAGGGGATGCTTAACCTACTGACCTCAACATGGAAAAAAAATAGAAAGAGAGAAAGAAAATCCAAGCAAGAGTTGCTCAGCCTTCTAAACCATAACTGGGGCCAGCTGGCTGCTTGACGGGGCAGGATGACTTGCCCTCCAGCGAGGGTTTGGGGCTTGGCCATCCAAGAACCTGACAGTCTTGGAATTAGATACACACCATAACTAGTGGATCTTAGGCTCTCTTGGAGTACAAGAGTGAATTCATAGAAGGTATGAAATATCAGGTAAAGAGGTGATAAGTACTGGATGTGGAATCACACAAATCTGGGTTTTACTCCCTTTTTAATAATGATATAAAGTGGCTATGTGACATTGGGCAAGTCATTTAATCCTCTCCAATTCTGCCTCTTTGGCTGTAAAACTGAAAAAATAATTGGAGCTATCTCTTAGGTGACTGTGAAACTAAAATGTAATAATATGTGAAATACAGTAGTTTCCCCCTTATCCAAGGTTTTATTTTCCATGGTTTTAGTTACTCGTGGTTAACCATGGTTCACAATGTTAAATGAAAAATCCCAGAAACAAAGGGCCAAAACCCAGAACACTAATGACAAGAAATGCTGGCAAAGATGTGGAGGAACAGGAACTCTCATTCGCTGCTGGTGGGAATGCTAAATTTCGGACACTTTGTAATACAATTTGGCAGTTTCTAAAAAAAACGAAGCATAATCTTACCATATGATTCAGTAATCGAGCTTCTTGGTTTCTACCCAAAGGAGCTGAAAACTTATAATCACACATAAATCTGCACATAGATGTTTATTAGCTTCATTCGTAATTGCCAAAGCTTGGAAGTAACCAAGATGTGTCCTTCAGCATATAAACTGATAAGTAAAAGAACAAACAAATAAAGAAACTGTGGTGCATGCAGACAATAGAATATCATTCAGCACAAGAAAGAAATGAGTTACTAAGCCATGAAAAGACATGGAAGAAACTTAAATGCATATTACTAAGTGAAGGGAGCCAATCTGAAAAGGTTATATGCTGTATGATTCCAACTAGATGACATTCTGGAAAAGACAAGATTATGGAGACAGTGAAAAGATCAGGGGCTGCCAGGGGCTGAGGGGTGGAGGTGAAGGGGTGGAGCATGGGTTATTTTGGGGGCAGTAAAACTACTCCGTATAATACTATAATAGTGGATACATGTCATTATACATTTCTTTAAACCCATGGAGTACAACACCAAAAGTAAACCCTAAAGTAAACTAGGAACTTCTAGTAAAAAAAAAAAAAAAAAGAGAGAAAAAAAGAAAAATTCCAGAAACAAATAATTCACAAGTTTGAAATTGTATGCCTTTTGGGGGAGCACGATGAAATCTCATGCTGTCCTACTGCATCCTGCCTGGGATGCGAATCATCTCTTTGTCCAGTGTATTCACTTTGTCTATGTCACTTAGTAGCCATCTCAGTTATCAGATTGACTGTTGCAGTATTGCAGTGCTCATGTTCAGGTTACTCTTTTACTAAAATTTCTTATTTTAATTTTTATGGATACATAGTAAGTGTATATATTTATGAGGTGCATGAGATGTTTTGATACAGGCATGCAATGTGAAATTATCACATCATGGAAAATGGGGTATACAACCCCTCATGCATTTAGCCTTTGTGTTACAAAACAACTCAGTTATACTCTTTTATTTAAACATATACAATTAAATTATTATCAACTATAGTCACCCTGTTGTGCTATCAAATGCTGTCTTATTCATTCTTTATATTTTATTTTGTACCCATTAAACATCCCTACACCTTCCCACCCCCAAGAAGTTATTCTTACTTTAATTAATAATGACCCCAAAGCACAAGAGTAGTGATGCTGGCAGTTCGGATATGCCAAAGAGAACCTGTAAACTGCTTCCTTTAAATGAAAAGGTGAAAGTTCTCAGCTTAATAAGGAAAGAGGCCGGGCGCGGTGGCTCATGCCTGTAATTCCAGCACTTTGGGAGGCTGAGGCGGGTGGATCATGAGGTCAGGAGATGGAGACCATCCTGGCTAACATGATGAAATCCCATCTCGAGTAAAAATACAAAAATTAGCTGGGTGTGATGGCGTGTGTCTGTAATCCCAGCTACTCGGGAGCCTGAGTCAGGAGAATCTTTTGAACCAGGGAGTCGGAGGTGGCAGTGAGCTGAGATCACGCCACTGCACTCCAGCCTGGTGACAGAGTGAGACTCTGTCTCAAAAATAAATAAATTTAAAAAAAATAAGGAAAGAAAAAATCATATGGTGGTGTTCTAAGATCTATAGTAAGAATGAATCTTCTATCCATGAAATTGTAAAGAAGGAAAAATAAATTTGTGCTAGTTTTGCTATCATGCCTCAAACTGCGAAAGTTACAGCTACAGTGTATGATAAGTGCTTAGTTAGGAAGCAAAAAGCATTAAATTTGTCGAAGACAACAGAAACGTGCTCCTATTGATAGCATTCAGGTTCGGTACTATCTGAGGTTTCAGGCATACACTGGGGATCTTAGAACACATCCTTGCAGGTAAGAGAGGTACTACTGTATATGATATGTAAGCTATATGGCCTACATATGTAGTCTGAAGGTTTCACAGTGAGATAGTAATACACAGTGTTATGTATGCCAGGGACCCTGTGGTTTGACATTATTGAGTCTTTTGATTCTTTTTCATTCCCATAGTTGCTCATGATAGCAAAGTTTTTGAGGAGTGGAATGAGGTAGGTTAGAGTTACTTTGCAATAGAGGAATGTTTTGTGAATGCTGCTCTGCCCTTGCCTAACTTTTCCCCTTCTATCCACTCATTATCTTTTCAAAGGATGAGAAGCAGGATGGCATGGAGCAAAAAGAGTCAGAGAAATGGGGTCCTATGGTCTATGTCCCCTAGAAGTCATATGTTGAAACATATTCACTAATGTGGTAGTAGTGAGAGGTGAGGTATTTAGGAGGTAATCAAGTCATGAAGGCAGAGCCCTCATGAATGGGACTAGCGACCTGATAAAAGAGGTTGAAGGAAACACCCTAGGGTCCTCTTGCCCTACACCATGTGAGAACACAGCATTCAAGGCACCATTTTGGAAGCAGACGCTGGGCCCTCACTAGACATTGAACCTGGTGGCACCTTGATCTTGGAATTCTCAGCTTCCAAGATTGAGAAATAAGTTTCATATCTTATAAATTACCCAGTTTGTGGTATTTTGTGATAGCAGCAGGAATGGACTAAGACATAGAACTTGAACCCCAGCTGTGTCACTTATAGGCCATGGAACCCTGGATGAGTCAGGTAACTTCTCTGAGCTTTACTTTCCTTGAAGGGACTTTTTTATTTAATAATTGAAAGAGATGTGTGTAACATGCCTGGCTCTTAAATATACAGAGAGAATTTTTTTCCTATTAATCATTGTCCAGAGATTTTAAATTTTTAAAGATGTGTGGGTTAACTAAGACAGTGAAAGGCTTATCAATACTCCATGATTTCAAGGATTTGAGACGTAACTTTTTTCAAGATCTGCCTTGAGAGATTATGCCATAGAAAAGTCCTTCCCAATGTGGATTCTACAAATCCACAAGTTGTAGATCTCCTTGTCTGACATCCAGATATCTTGTTTGTCTACATGACAAAGACAGCTGTTTGCTACTGAATTGAGTGTTTTCCCTTCAGTATTTTTGTGGCTCTTGGGATTTTTCAGAGATTTATAGAGATTCTAACATTAGAGCTCTTTCTTTGCATTCTTAAGGTCCTGTGGTGAACTGACCTAAACTGATTTGGTTATGTACAACTATTAAGTTTAATGGGTAGGTCTCAGTAGTCACTAATAATTGGAGGAAAGCAAGGGGGTTAGCTACCTTCCCACAACCTTGCTGCCAGTTTTGAATAAAAGCAAATGTCAGACCAAAATCTGCCACACATGTAAACATTTATTACCAAGAAGGCACAAAACAGCTTATAAAACCTGTTGTAGAAGCTCAATGATGTTTCAGATCTCAGGGTTTTTTTTTTTTTTTTCTTGCATAAAAGGCTTACCTGAGGAAAATGTGATAATATTCCAGCCACAGATTCAGTTAACCACTTATTGAGGTCAAGGGACTGAAAATTATCTGGATACAGCAGTAGGACTCAGAACCTTTTAGGGATTAGGTTGAGAGTGCCATCCCTAAAGGTAGGAGCTATTAGATTTTTATACCCTGTTCAAGCTAAAATATTCTAGTCTGACTACATAGTTTGAATACCATTAACCTCACCAATGAGAACCCATTTTAACAACCATTGCATAAATTAACAAGCCATGGTTCTCACAATGAAAGCTTATTTCTAACATTTATTATGCTAATTATTATAGCCTCCAGCATTAATAGCAAATAGTTATAGCCAGCCATCTCTGGAGTGTGGTTTTGGAGTGAGAGGTTTGTTTGGTTTTTTTTTTTTTTTTAAGAGATACGGTCTCGTTCTGTGAGTGCAGTGGTGTGATCATAGCTCACTATAGACTTGAACTCATGGGCTCAAGTGATCCTCCTGCCTCATTCTTTCTAGTAACTGGGACTACAGGTGCATACCACCACACCCGACCTAGAAGTCTTGATCAAGGTAACTGACTACTCGTAGAGTGTATATTTAAACTAATCATGTGGAATATCACACTGTCTCTGCTTCAGTATTTTTTTTTTTTTTTGAGATGGAGTCTCGCTCTGTCACCCAGGCTGGAGTGCAGTGGCCAATCTCGGTTCACTGCAAGCTCCGCCTCCCGGGTTCACGCCATTCTCCTGCCTCAGCCTCCTGAGTAGCTGGGACTACAGGCGCCCACCACCACGCCTGGCTAATTTTTTTTTTTTTTTTTTGTATTTTTAGTAGAGACGGGGTTTCTCCGTGTTAGCCTGGATGGTCTCGATCTCGATCTCCTGACCTCGTGATCCACCCACCTGGGCCTCCCAGAGTGCTGGGATTACAGGCGTGAGCCACCGCACACGGCCTGCTCTGCTTCAGTATTTTAAAGTAAATTATAGACATCGAAACAGGTACCTCATTCTGATGATCAGGAGATCAATAGATACTGAAGAAGCAGAAAATCTTTAGGTTTTCAATATGAGTGAAAAAAGAGAAATGTGAAATCAGTACCACCAAGACTACTGGAGTATAGCCCCCTCAAGATAACTCTACTCTAAAAATCAAGCAAGAGCCTCTGGCTTTCCTAAGGCTCCTTGGCTTCTGCCATGGTTTTTCTTTCCCCAAAGGCAATTGTTGCTCAGTCTGTGGACAGTTTCTGGAATGCTAAACACTCGATGGTTGGGCTCTGCTAGGATTAATGATTTCTCACCTCTGAGGCTTCTCCTCTAGAGAGTGGTGTCTGATACGGGTGGAGCCCCCCAAATGCCAGATGTCCTGTGGTGACAACTGCTGGCAACTGATTGCTCAAGAACTAAGCTGTGCACTTTTCAACTAAAAGAAGGAGCCACGTGCTTCAGTGCAATTCAAGACTCCAGGCCGTCTTTAAGGCTGGAAGAGCTCTACTGAGTGAGACCTGCGCCCTCTGCTTCTGCAGTTCCTTCAGTGTGCTGCAATGCCTCCTACAGGCCCTCTCAATCAATGTATTAAGTCTCTGGCAAATTTCCCTAAATTAAAAGTGAGTGCTAGATAAAAAGGAGCAAACTACTGAAACATGTAACAACTTGGATGACCCTCAAGGGAATCATGCTGAGGGAAAACAGCCAATCCCCAAAGATTGCTATGATGTGTTATTCCACTTCTATGACATTCTTGAAATGACAAAATTACAAAGACAGAGAACAGATTAGTGGTTGCCAGGGATTAGGGAAGAGAAGAGAAGTGAGGCAGGTGTGGTTATATTTAATATATATATTTAATATATATTATAATAGGGCAACATAAAGGATCCCTGTGGTGACAAAACTTTTCAGCATCTTTACTGTAGTGGTGGATACATGAACCTACACAGGTGATGAAATAGCATAGAATGAAACACGTGAAACACACATGCACACACACACGTGCACACAAATAAGTATGAGTAAAACTGGATAATTTGTTACAAGATGGATGAGTTATATCAATATCCTGGTTGTGATAGTATACCACAGTTTTGCAAGATGTTACCATTGGGAGAAACTAAAGTAACAAGAGATCTCTCTGCATTATTTCTTACAGGTTATCAAATAAGATCTCAAAATAAACATTTTAGGCTCGGCGCGGTGGCTCACGCCTGTAATCCCAGCACTTTGGGAGGCCCAGGCGGGCGGATCACTTGAGGTGAGGAGTTCCAGACCAGCCTGACCAACATGGTGAAACCCTGTCTCTACTAAAAATACGAAAACATTAGCTGGGCATGGTGGAGCACGCCTGTTGTCCCAGCTACTCAGGAGGCTGAGGCAGGAGAGTCCTTTGAACCTGGGAGGCAGAGGTTGCAGTGAGCCGAGATAAGTGCCACTGCACTCCAGTCTGGGCGACAGAGTGAGACTGTCTCAAAAAATTTTTTTTTAAAATTAAAAATAAGTGATTGTCGTGATGATTACAGAACCCTATTTGTATACTAAAAAATATTGAATTCTACACTTGTAAATGGGTGAATTGTGTGGCATGTAAAGTATATTTCAATAAAGCTGTTTATAAAAAGTGAGTACAAATATCTTCAGAGAGGCTAAGGAATCAGGGTGAATTCCTGACCCATAAAGGATAACCCTGGAGGTAGAATTGTTCTTTTGTTCAAGAGGACTGCAATCCCCTGCCTTCCTCAACCTTTCCCTTTTCCCACTCTGAGCCAATCCTAAACGAGGTATGAGACAATTCAGCTGCTTCAGTCCACTGGTGACAGGAGTGAGCCACAAGAAAGACTCAGGTGCCTTGCAGCCCTCAAGTTGCAGCCCTTTTCTTTTCCCCACTGCATGACCCAGTTCACCTGCCTGAGTGTCTTCTCTCTGCTTGAACTAAGATCTATTTGATTGGGGCCCTGGTTCCTGGCCTAGCTCTTGTTAAGCTCCTCCTCTGGAGGCTGACTGCTTTTCCCTGTCCTCCCCTGCCACCTCTGGGCTGGTTAGTTATGATGCACAGGTGGCCATACTCAGCCACTTCTGACAAGAGGGCTGGGTTTACCTCGCCTGGGCTTAAGGAGGTTTTTTGTTTTTAGGAAGGAGGCTTAGCTTAGCCGTCACCATTGTAACCCATCAAGTGGTCAGGCAGCTAACAATGTGCTAACGCAGATAGGTAGACAAGATTGGCCAATGATATTTGCCAACTTTCTCATCGCTTAGCAAGTTGCTCCATGTTTGACAACAGGAGTCAGTCTTGCTGTATTATTATTATTATTATTATTATTATTATTATTATTGAGACAGGGTCTCACTCAGTCACCCAGGTTGGAGTACAGTAGCACAATCTTGGCTCACTGCAACCTCTGCCCCCTGAACTCAAGCAATCTTTCCACCTTAGCCTCCTGAGTAGCTGAGACTACAGGTGCATGCAACCATGCCTGACAAATTTGCTGTATTATTAAAAAGACAAAATCTCAGGACATTGATTCGCTGTCTACGTCTGTATTCAACTGTCACTTCTGCTGTTATCAGTATTTCTGTCTCCTCGTAATTTGCTGTGTCTCATTTTCTGTGGCTACAGAAACAATAAACACACTTGTAAGGATTTAGTCTGAAAAAAAGAAATTGGCTCTGAGGAAGATTCTTTTATGAGTAAAGCTGGCAAACTTTCTTGTATGTGTGCTGACATCTTTTTGACTTCCTGGAGGACCACTCCCCCTTATTTTTCCCTTCTTACTTCTTTATTCTCAGTTTTGTTCCAGATGTGTGAGATTGCCAGAGAAGTGACCTCTGGATGATGAGGTGTTAGCTGGGTTCTGGAGAGTGGCTCTCACCTTGCTTCAACAGTTTTCTTGTTGGCTCAGGCCTCCTTCTCCTTTGGGGCCAGCGAAGACCACTGCTCTAGGTTAAAGACAGGACATGGGAGATGGGAGTTGAGTAGCAGAGGTGTAGACATAGTCTTAGCCCAGTCTAGGAGACATTGAGAAGAGGCCAGTGGTGGATGGTGGGGGCAGGAAATGTGACATTTTCCTCTTTGAATATAATGAGACCATTTGGAATAGATATTTTTCTGCCAAACTAGCTGCTTAAGCCCCCTGGGGAATGGCAGAGGGAACTAACATCTGCAAAATATACAGGTCAAACAGCATATAGACTGAGCTGGCCCAGCAATTCCTTCAAAACAGTTGAAGTCCAGAGACTCCAGAACCTGGGCCAGGTACCTGGGGAGAAAAGATGGGTAGGCCCAAGAGAGACTGAGACAGAGAGAGACTGTGTGTGTGTGTCTGTGTGTGTGTGTGTGTGTGTGTGTGTGGGTGTGTGTGTCTGAGGCAGGGCAGAAAGTCGGGGTCGGAGGGAGAGAGAAGAGAGGGAACCAACTTGTACTGTAACTTATGGCCACAATGCATCCTGGGATGGCACGTTCTTTTTCAGACATTCACTCAGCCATCTTTTTTTATTTTTTTCTTCTAAATATTTTCCTCACTTTTTCTCTCCCACTTCTTCCTCTCCTTCTCTTCCCTCCTCCAGGATAGTGGAGAACATCTGGGAAGATGGAGCGGCCCACTGCTGGAGCAGTATCTTTGAAAACAGAGGAAACCATCATCTTGCTGCCCCTCCTGTTTTGCAATTCTCACATCCATTCAGGACCTGTTTGTGTGTCTCTCCTTCCTGTTCATTTTAGTAGGCTGAATAAAAGCACATGAACTGCAACTCTCTCCTCTGATAACCCTGTTTCTCTGTGTTTTTCCCTGAGTCACTGGGGAGAATCACACATCTTTTTGGATGTAGCACTTGGCTGGAGGTGGAGGACCTGGCTCATGTTCCTAAGCTCTACTATATACTTTTGATGTGACCTTGGGCAAGTTCCTGTCCTCTTTGGGGCCTTAGCTTCTTTTTCAATAAGTATGATAAAAGAAAGGGAAAACTTTTGGAGCTGGCACTCAAAAGTGATGTTAATTAGAATACTTGGCCTTCTGAGATCTTCCTAGCCCTTGCCAACCCCACTTCTTACCTCTGTTCGTCCCAGGCATCAGGTAGTTAACCGAAAAGCCACACCCAAGAATATGGTCCCAGTAGAGGAATTGAGTTATTTTTTCACTTCTTAGTGTAAAAGATATAATCACAAAGACTCCTCAAGTAAGAAGAGGGCAGGAGTAAGGTTCTGGAAGTATAGGCATTTTGTGGATAAAGGCAAATACTTATGCCTGTGAACTTTCCCGATCCCTTCCATTCAAAGGTTCAGGATGAAGTGTTTGAATTGCTGTTAAACAGGGAATCTGGCCCAGAAGCAGCCCATTTCCCGAGTGGTAGTTGGGCGTGGGGAAACTGTTGGTCTGCATAGGATGTACAGCTGGCTATACTGGGTGGGGATCTGTGGGCCCAATCCTCCTTCCCTTATGACTGGGCACCTAGCAGCAGGGTTATGAGTCCACTTTGTCTTGTTCAACTGTGAAAGTAGCAAGAATGGGAGCCTCTGCAAGGGCCTGCAGCTGCCTTCCAAGGAATTTCAGTGATATCTGTGAGTACAGAGGCTGAGTCATATTTTGGGAGAGGATTGTGTTTTTATACCCGCAATGCAGGGTGTTGCCATAATATTAATCATTATTATGGTTAAAAACAAATAAACTCATCCTGCAGTTATGACAAATCTGTGTCTTGGCTCTTTCTTGCCCTTACATTGTCTTTCTTTTAGCTTCTGCCTTAAGGAACCAGAGTTTAACCCCATATAGCCAGAATAAGCAACTGTCTTTCTAACACCATTTCAGGAATATATGTTAAGTCTCTAATTTTTAAACATCTTCCATATTTATGTACTAAGAGCATCCTGTCAAAATGCAAATGCTGCTTAAGCTTCATTAGTTACTTTGATCTTAATATTAATGGGCCATTAATATTGTTTCCTGAGAGAAGGAGATTGGGTGAAAGGAGAGACCACAAGGGTCCTGGACATCTGACCAGGGAGGGAGAGGCCACAGAAAGGATATAGGGGCACCAAAGACAAATCACCAACCTGTCAATTTTTCCATGGACCAGTTGTAGACAAAGGTCATGGCTACAGCAGCAGGGGGTCTGTGATTGTGGAAAAAGGTAAGGAGGGAGGAGTAAAAGGAAGATTGACTGAAGTTTGAGGAGCCATTCCCTCAGCGTGGGCCTCAGGTTCTGGCTCTTTAGCAACCGACTCTGACCTTACAAAAGGAGAAAGATGTCTTCTTGTGTGTGTGGGCCATTTCAGGTGGATCCCATGGGCCTTGGACAGTTTCTGTGGGTCAGGCCTTGGCTTCAGGGCCTTGAGTTCCTACAAAGTTGACAGAGGCTGAACCAGCTGGGGAACTGCTAGGTATCTGGCAGGAGCGGGAAGAGTCATTAAGACTCGGGCTCAGTGAGAGACCTGAACACTGGGGCAAAGTGTGCCTTCAGAATGTAGCCCACTCTGTCAGCCTAGGTCCCCAACCTCATCTTACCTAGTGACCAAGAAATGCACTTTGCTCTTTTCTGGACCCCATTCTATCTTGACCAAATCAGAAAACAGGCTCATTGCTGCCCTACATATCTTTTACCTGGGCTTCGATGAAAGCAGATAAGCCAAGGTGGAGAGTCCCCAGTTATGGTCTCAGCAACCATCTTCCTGTCATTTTCTCTACCGCTTTCCTGCATGTACCATCATTTGGGTTGTGGCAAAAATGGCATCTCCTAAGAGACTGTCTCTAGTTAGATAGCTTCTCCCACCTCCAACCATATCACTTCACTCTGGTTATTGTCTTCATAGCACCTAACACCATCTCAAATTGTCATTTGGTTTGTTTTGTTGTTCATTATCTCTCCCATCTCCCTGTCCCATGCTGTGTGTGATTCACGAAGCGGCAGACCGCATTTTGGTCCCCCAGTCTATCCCCTAAATCTGGCAGAATTGGGTAGGCCTCTTCTCTGCTCTGTCTCCTGAATACAACCTACATGTCCTCACTTTGTACCTTTGCTCAAAGTATTTTTCCTCTCTGGAATGTGCTCTTCCCTGTCCACTGAATCCTTCTTGTCCTACAATGCTGGATTTAAATCCCACCCCCTCCAGAAAGGCCTCCCTGATTACCTCAACTAACAGAGAGCTTTCCTTTCTCTGACTGCTATAGCCTTGACTATCTTTGCTACATATTTTGCTATTTCTTTTTTCACTGTCTTAAGTCCTTTCCAATTTTTTCCCTTGCATTTGTCTTTTCTCTCCAGATTGATTGTGTCCACAATACTTTTGTGCTTCTGATGAGGTCTAGCTCTTCTGTCTCACCTCAAGATAAAAATGGGGTTGTGGCCGGGTGCAGTGGCTCACACCTGTAATCTCGGCACTTTGGGAGGCCGAGGCGGGCAGATAACTTGAGGTCAGGAGTTTGAGACCAGCCTGGCCATCATGGTGAAACCTCATCTCTATCAAAAAATACAAAAAATAGCTGGGTGTGGTGGCATGAGCCTGTTGTCCCAGCTACTAGGGAGGCTGAGGTGGGAGAATCGCTTGAACCCAGGAGGCGGAGGTTGCAGTGAGCTGAGACGGAGCCGCTGGACTCTGGCTTGGGTGTCTCAAAAAAAAAAAAATGAGTTTGGTTGTGTCCATTTAGTGGTACAGATGACATAGCAGGACACAGGAAAATAGTTTCTCCTTGTGTAATCCAAGGATCATGAAGCAGCTCTCATTTAAATACAGATTCCCAGGCACAATGTCCACAGTTTCAGAATGTGTTATCTAGGGTGGGGCTCTGAAATCTGCATTTTCTTTAAAATACACAAAGTTTGAGAACCAGCAATTTAGGGAGAGCTGCTTTCATCCTGGGTCAACCACTAACCAGGTATGTGACTTTCGGAGGCTCACTTGTCCTCTCTGGGCTTCTGTTTTCTCATATGTAGGATGAAGGGGTTGGGTAACGTGACTCCTCAATTCTAAAATTCAGCATGTTTATGTTCTGTAAACTTCTGGAAGGTAAATTCCTTGGCTTACATGTCTTAGAATCTCTACTATTCAAGCATAGTACCTTAAATGTAGTAGGTGCTTAACAAACACTGGATGAGTGAATGGATGGAATGAGTAGCTGGGAGGCAGGGGAAGGGATGCTCACAGCAATTCAGAGACAATACTGCAGTGGAGCACAGTGCAAAGGCTTGGGTAGAATCCCAGTCTTTGCCAAGTTTTGTTGTCTCTTGAACTCTCCATTTCCCAATCTGTAAATTGGAGGTGTTACCTATTGCATCAGGCTGTTGCAGGACGAAATGAGATAATGTCTACAAAAAGCTTAGCACAATGTCTGACACATAGTAAATACTTAATATCTTTATTTTTAATTAGGTCACCCCAATGAGGAACAAATAATTGGCTTTCAATGAGGGAGAACTTGAATTTCAACCATATTCCGGACTTCTCCTGTCTTCTCCCTTTCCCATTGGCCCATAGAGACCCTGATTATAAGGATGGGCCTGGAATTGGCTGATCTAACAGCCAAAGCTGTAAGGACCTGACTTAGAATTTGGGAAAGATGTTCTGTTATCTTACAGCATGGTGTAACTTATCCATGTACCGAGAGAAACAAATTGTCAAGGCATCATGAAGTTTATCATCAGGAGTACGGAAAGAATACAAGGTCTGACATGAGAATATCTGGGTTCAGGTGTTAGTTCTTGCAGAAAAAGTTCCGTGACCTCACCGTACCTCCACCTCCTGATTTGAGTCAGGTGTCCCTTCTCTATGTTCTCACGGTGCCGACTATTTCCTTTATCATGATATTTGCCTTTTGTTCTTACTACCTGTGACTGTCACCTACAGTAGACTAAGCTTTTTGAGAGTGGGGACAATGTTTTGACCATCTCTGTATTCTGGACAAAGAATATATTACCTGAGTGGAGCAGATGTTCAGGAAATGTTTGTAAAACTCAATTCAAATGATGAACTGATATGCTATTGAGCTCAGCAATTAACCTCTTTAGGCGCTGTAAGAGGGAGACAAGAAACCCTTCTCTGATGACTCGCCAGTGTTATTGTGAGGCTCAAGCACTTTGCAACCAGTAAAAGAATCAATGTTATTGCCTTTCAGGCCTCTTCCCCTCCACCCCGCACCCCCCTCAACCCCCACCCCCGCCCCACAGCCTTGCTGACCTTTACCTAAACCTATTTACCATCCCTTTAGGACTCTGCTTTCTGTTCTGTAGGCTATTTTATCAGCCAATCTGGAAAAGGAATCCATGCTAATGTGTTAATGGGTGTTAATTGGACGATATGTTTACATTTCAACAGGGAGTTTTTGAGCTTTAGGAGGAATGAGTAATGGTGGATTCCAGGTGCTTGGACAGGGGAGAGCTGGGTTTTTGTTTTTGTTGTTGTTGTTAGGGAATCTCTTAAGCCATTTCTCAAACTGCCCTGGTAGGGGGCCACCTACTTTTTGTCCACATTAGGCTTGTCATGCAGCACACACAGTGTGTTTGCATGCAGGAAGTGCCTGAGGCCTCTAGGACCACGTTGGGGGGTTCTGTCTTGCAAGAGATCCAATAGCATGAGGAAGCAGTCTGTAGAAATTTACCTACTTCCTTCCTGAGTCAGGGCCTGATGAGCTCTGTTCCAGGCTTGGAGATCAAACCTGGGGCCCAGAAAAGCCATTAGCCTGGAAAGATTATTTCTGTTAATCCTCCTAAGCAGCTCCTGAGGCTTTTCACATGCTCACAGAATAGCCTGGGGCCTTTGCTGGGGTCCAGTGTTAAACTCCTTTGGAAAGAGTTGTAATTCCCGGTTAAAAGTTCCTCTGGTGCTATTAATGTTGAACAGAAATAAGTTTTGTGCCTGAAATATCAACGCCAAGGATTTTGCGTGTGTTGAGAATGAGGAGGGGAAGGTGAAGGGTTTATTGGCTGAGGCTGGTTTGAGTTTGCAGGTGTGGGCAGAGGTGGGGGTGGGAAGTGAGGGGAATGCCTGCGTGGTCTGTGGGCATGAGTGTGTATTTTAAGCATGCCTGCCCTGTATTCATGCTCTGTGACTTTGTCCCGTGGCTCTTTTCTGAATTGTCTGGTGTAGGAGTTGGTTATTAAAATAAATTGTTCTTTCTTACTGCCTTATGTATAAAGCCACCGCCTAAGCTTCTCAGAACATTGTTCTTGATTGTGTTGAGGCCTGAAAAACCCAAGGCATGATAGAATGCCATTCTGGTCTCAGTGTTCTCCCATCAGAATGTGGGGTCCTCGGATAAATTTTGGGAAAGTGACCTAAGAGATGTTGGACCAGTGGATCTGAACTTGCTAGAGGCTGGTGGTCTTGTGGCTGGTAGATTACCATGGGGCTTGCCTGCCATTTCTATTCCTCTGCCTCTTGCCCACATCTCCAGAGGAAGGGTAAAAGAGGGAAATAATTGAACCTCACCTCCCTTCAGTTAGAAAATGTCTTGTTTCCCAACCTTTGTGCCGTCAGTGGCAGCCTCTGCCACCAGGTTCCCCTGTATTCCAGTCCCTGACAGGTAGCTGATGAAGCCTCCACTCATATGTATTAGAATTGTACTCTTTCTCTGCAATAGACTAGACGGGCCTATTCTCTGAATGAGACCGGTTTGCTCATTCAGAGAATTTTTCAGAGAATTCAGAGAACATTGTAGGTACCAGTGTTGCTCATGGGGCAAGAGGTGATTGATTGATGACTTCCTGAGCACTACTGGCACCTGAGGTGGGGTGGAGAGCAGGCTGAGAGGTCGAGGATCTCTTTAGGATGAAAGTAGAAGTTGCCAAATGAGGATCTGTAGGCTAAATTCAGCACTCACACCCTATGTGACCTGAACAATATTTTAAAACATTTTGACTTGGTTGCCTACATTTAAAAATCCAGAAAGTTGAAAATAGTAGGATGAGATAACACTGGGTAAGTTGCCTGCTTGGCAACAATTAGTTATACTGAGCAGTGGCTGCCACACTGGGGCAGGATCTGTACTCTCTGGCTTGCCACAGTCCCTCACCATTGCCTGTTGTATTATACCCTGCACGCTTTCCTTGTTTAGACTATCTGTCTGCCTCCTGTAGGCCACTTTGTGATCCCTGGACTTTCAACACTCATCATGGTGGCATAGGCCCTAGGGGGAGATTTTGCTGTAAGGGATGGGAGACCAGCTGAGTAGCAGGGGCTGAAAAAAGCAGGAAGCCTGAGAGAGGAAGCCCGGGGTCCCCACTGGGCAGCCTGTGAAGAGGCAGAGACATCACAGCAATGAGGGAGCCTGAAATTCAGCAGCCTGTGAAGACCCAGCCAGGAAGCACTGAAGGCAGTGAGCTAAGTTAGTAGGAGGATCGAGCCAGGCTGTCTCAGGCCAAGTGACCATGCCATAGTCCTCCTTAAACTCTCAATGACTTCCCATTGTTCTTAGGATAAAGGGCAAACAGCCTTACCATGGTCAATAAGGTGCTGCATGGTTTGGCCTGACGAGATTGAGCTTTATTTTGAGCTCTGTGCTCTTGAAAAAGTAGCAACAGTCAAGAAAACCCCCTACTGTTTTGTGATGCTTTTGTGTTCCAAGAAGCTAACTGCAAAAGACCATCCCACCTTCATAAATGGCAAGGCAAAACCCACCTCCACCCTTTATCAGTGACTCAGATAAGATCCACTCTAAGTTTTCTCCATCTTAATGAACATTCTCCCTATTACAATAGCTCAAATAAAATCATCTCCTTGATTGTCTGTTGCATTTTATTCTTCACAGTTTTGGTGCCATGACTTAGATGGAATTGAACTTCATCTTCAGATCACATCACCCAGGTAACAAGATCTGTCAGAGCCCTTTCTGCTCCTCTCCTGACTAGTGATCTGGAGACCCAATGGTGAGTCCAGTTCTTGATCCTGTGGTTTGGGCTCTTGTTTATTGGTAGATCCATAAAGATTTGATTTTGATTCTTTTTGAATACTTGCTTGATTCCTGGTGCTGGCTTGTTTTGGTTTCATGATCTGACCATTCAGTGATCTCTGTCTCTCCCAACAGAGACAAGGTTTATAGAGACCTTGTCTCTGTTGGGTGAAAGATGACAGTATCTGGTTTATCAGTCAATTTATCTCTTTTGAGCTTAACTCAATTAAGAATTCCATGATCTGCTGGGCACGGTGACTCATGCCTGTAATCCTAGCACTTTGGGAGGCTGAGGCGGGAGGATCACTTGAGGTCAGGAGTTTGAGACTAGCCTGGCCAACATGGTGAAACTCTGTCTCTACTAAAAATGCAAAAATTAGCTGGGCGTGGTGGCACATGCCTGTAGTCCCAGCTACATGAGAGACTGAGGCAGAAGAATCGCTTGAACCCAAGAGTGGGAGGTTGCAGTGAGCCGAGATAGTACCACTGTACTCCAGCCTGGGCAACCAGAGCGAGAAAAAAAAAAAAAAAAAAAAAAAAAGAATTCCATGACCATCAGGAAGAGAACAGCGCTTTGATATGGATAAATGAGCTTTGTAATTCTATGTTTACATTTGACCCTTGGCTGAAAGTTTAGAATTAAAACTACAAGCTATCCATTTGTATGCTTATACACCATTCAGAAAGAACTTTACCTTTTATTGTGTGAGTGTGGGATATTTACCCACCTTTGGATGGTATTACCAAATTAGATTTTAAAATCTCTTATAGGAGTTTTGTTTGGATTAGTTTAGAGATAAATAATTGCTGTATAAATTGAATGTTCCTACAATTCCCAGAAATTAAGGAAATGATATTGTATTGAATACGTTAAATGTTCTTTAAAAGTATTCTTATAGAAATTAACTCAAATGTTTAAAAAATTCAAGTTCATATAAATTAGGTAAATCTGGCAGATGAGAGTAGTTCAGTATCTTTGTTTCAATGAAAATAGCTATATTTTTCTGATTTATCAGTGTTAAATATGAGTGTACATTTTTATTCTACTTAGGTATGTTCTTCCCAAATTTATAAAAATCTACTGATTAAATAAGCTGGCATTGCCTCTACTAGGTGCTTAAGATTGTGACACCAGAGCAGTGAAAATTTTGAATTGTCTCAGACATGTCCCAGCTGAAGCTGAAGGAGGTGATGCTCTGCTTTGTTTCAGTTCTCATACTCTAAACAAGAGTCCTTCTTGTGGTCTATTTAGTGCCATGTGCTTTTTATTGGTGATTTCCTTGTTTAAAATCACCCTCAAGCATAGTGCTGAAGTGCTGTCTATGGTTCCTAAGCACAACAAGGCTGTGATGTGCCTTATGGAGAAACTACATATGTTAGACAAGCAGCTTCATTCATGCATGAGTTATAGTGCTGCTGGCTGTGAGTTCAATGTTAATGAATCAACAATATATATTAAAGTGTCTTTAAACAGAAACACACACAAAACAAGGTTACGTATTGGTTGGTTGGTAAGAATTTGTGACTAGGGGTTGGTTGGTAAAAATTTGTAACACTGTATTTCCCCAGGAACAGTGATTCAGGATTCGCTAATTTAGTGTTTGTGATAACTTTATGGAGCGTAGTTGCTGCGAATAATGAGAATCTACTGTACTTTGGTTTTTTCTTTCATGGCATTGATCACAGGTTATAAGTATATGTTTATTTGTGCAATTAAAAAATGTCTACCTCCTCCACTAGAATGTAAGCCTCAGGAGGACAGGGACTAGGATTATTTCATTTGATTGAATTCCTGGGACCTGATACCCAGTGCCTGGTTCATAGCTGGTGCTTAGTAAAGAATTGTTGAAGGAATAATTGAATGAATGGTTGAATGAACAAGGTATCTATTAGCTGTATGGCACAGAGGAATACCTAAGAATGGAGCCAGACAGGTCATTACTGAGGGAGGTTGCAGGCTGTGGTAGGAGAGACAATTGGTCTACTCCTGTTTTCCATTACAGTGTCTCTTGTCCTACAGTGTTGGCTATATTTAATGTATAATAGGAGGATTTTCCATTGAGAGAAAGATGTGTTTCAGATACCAAATACTACCTTCCTTTAAGTAGTTAGTGTCCTTTCATTGTGCTTCCAGTGAAAACAAGCAAAACCTGCTCCTGCAACCTGGTGGCTGCAAATATCAGACAGATTTAGAAAGCGGCATTGGGTTTTCTTCTCCCTTCCTATTGGTGGCCCCAAACTAGCTCTCAGGCTACAACTCCTTTTGGGGTTTATATCTCTCAACATATCCCAGGCAGAAGGCCTGGGACGCATCTTTATATGATGTTTATTGAAATTAAATCACTCAGGCCTTTCTAGGTATCCTGACATAACATGGCTAGATGGATACTTATTCATTTAGTAACCTCAGATTGTGGGTGATGGAACATAATCCACCCATCAGAAAGCCATCTTGAGGAGCCAGACTGTTGGATCTTTGTGGAAAGGATGTCAAAGTAAATCCAGGGCCAAGCCAGGGGGCAGACAGAAAAGGCTTTTATTGAATCTAGTAAAGAGGTGTTTGAAAGCTGACCTTATGTATAGGCAGAAATGGTAAGTAACCTATTCACCCATGTGGAATGATCTGAGGGGCATCAAGAATGGTCCTTACACTCCTGTTCCTTAATGAGATCTTTTTACATGCAAACTATGCTCTTGATTATTCTCTTCTCCTGGATAGAACTTCCTTTTTTTCTTTCAGCCTTGTTGAATTTCACCTATACTTCAAAGCCCAGCGTCTCTAAGAAGTATCTCTGGACATTAGGTCTCAGTGACCTTTCTGAACTCCATTGACTGACTGTTTAGGCACCCTTGGTCTTCTTTGCACACTGCCTTTATCGGTGATCCAATGAACATTGTATGGCTCTGTTGATATGCTTCTTGAAGTATGCTATACCAATTTAGAGGACAGGGACAATGTCCAGTATTTTCTTTGTATTGCTAATGTTTCTTATCACAATATTCTACACACTTTGGGTCTTGGTTAATATTTGTTTAATAAATGAAGTCAGCCAATTAACTTTTATGAAACCTTCTCTGCCCACCTTACCTGGAAAGGACCTCAGAGCACCATATTACCCTTAGAGCTGACTATATTCCAGAGACAAGTCTGGGTAAAGAAAGTTTGGGTGGTAAGGTCTGATACAAATATTGTCATTAGCTGGGTCTTGCCATCTCCACCGACCAAGAAAGAGTAGTTTTTGGCACTCAGGGCCAGTCCAAACACATTTGAAATGCAGGTGGAGATAGTCTTTAATATCCTAGATTCCCTTTTTGATTCTTTGTCCCCTTCATAATTCAGTACCCTCTTGCCCATGATCCCTGTACCCCCAACCCTATCCAGCCAGCTCAATTCTCTTTAGCTGTGTCTACACAGTCAAAATAGCTGCAGGCTGCTATCTTTTCCGTACTCAGGTTTTCTCCAGTCCAGATTTAGTTTCTTTTATCTGGCTTCATCAGTCACTGGCTGATTCTCCAGGATCATATTTCTTTATTTTTTTGAGACAGAGCTTCACTCTTGTTGCCCAAGCTGGAGTTCAATGGTGCGATCTCGGCTCACTGCAACCTTGGCATCCCGGGTTCAAGCGATTCTCCTGCTTCAGCCTCCCAAGTAGCTGGGATTACAGGCACGGGCCACCATGCCTGCCTAATTTTTTTGTATTTTTAGTAGAAACGGGGTTTCACCATGTTAGCCAGGCTGGTCTCGAACTCCTGACCTCAGGTGATCTGCCCGCCTCGGCCTCCCAAAGTGCTGGGATTACAGACATGAGCCACTGCACCCGGCCTAAGATCATATTTCAAGATCTTCTCTAGGCTTCCCAATCTACCCAGCTCTGAGTATTTTTTCCTAATGACTAGTTCCCTGGATAGAAGGTCAGATCTCTCTTGTGCCCCAGTTAGACCTTGGGACTGTCCAAGCAGCCCCAAAATAAACTCTGCAACTGACCACAGCTTAAGGCCAACTGTTGGCTCATTGGTCAAATATCTCTTGGCCCTGATGTTCTTCAGCTTCCTCTTACCTCAGAAACATTTGTTTTTCAGATTAATTTTTCCCAATTACATTATTTATTTTGTGACTATCCAAGTGGAATCTCTTTGGCTATTTCCTGTGCATATTCTGATGCTTGTGCTGTCTGCATACAGCCTATGTCTCTGTTTCTCTACCTTTCTCTCCATGTCCCTCTCTGCTGAGTCTTCTCTGTTTCTGAGAGCAAATTACTCTTACCCAGACTATTCTGGGCAGTGTTTCTAGAACTGTGATGGGAACTGGGTTCAAAAGTCCCCTTTCAAAAGTTCCAGGCAAGGGGAGAAATGGAGCATTGCTTTTAGTGCTATTAAGCAAAAAACCATCATGATTTATCTGAGACCTCTTTGGGCAGGGCCTGGACGTTGTGGTGCCTGGTCTCTGGCATTCCTCCCTTGCTCTATTTTTTACCCCATTCTCTCTTTATAGCTAAAATAAACTTATTTCCTCATTTTCAGTCAATTTCCAACACTGTAGGTTAAACTTTCTCAACCTTAGCACTCTTGACATTTTGGGCCAGATAGTATTTTGGAGTGTACATGTTGCGGGGTGTGGTGGTAATGGTGGTGCTGTTTTGTGCACTGTGAGATGTTTAGTAGCATCTCTGCCCTTTATCCACTAGATGCCAGTAGCATCCCCTGACCCAGATGCAGCTTCTTACCCAATTTTGACAACTTAAATGTTTCCAGACATTGCCAAATGTTCCCTGGGGGGCAAAATTATCCAAGGTTGAGAACCACTTCTCTAGATTCACTCTGCTTTAGTCCCCAGTCCCTGCTCTTTCCCCAGCCTCACTGGACATCTCCACTGACTTGGCTAACAAAATTGTTATGAAGTGAAGGGAATTCTGGGCTTAAGATACTTAGTTTTCATTGCTGACTCCACCTCTTACTAGCTATGTGATCCTGGACAAGTTCCTTAACTCTCAGTTTCCTTATCTATAAAATGGAGAGAATAATACTCTCACAGTACAGAGATTTTGTGAGGGTTAAGTGTCTCTCCTTTTGACATTATTATTCCTAGCCATTGCTATTATTATTTGTGGTTTTATAAAGTAAGATGACAGTGAATGGAGCAAGGGGTAGAGATGGCAGATTTCAAGAGTGCTACAACTCAGTGGCATAGAAGAAAAAAGCCACATGCCTGTAAGGAAGAAAAACAGAAGTATTGGTTTCCAAACTTGGTTGAGCATCAGAATCAGCTGGAGGCATTTTTTGGAAGGACAGAGTCCTGAGGCATACACTAGGTGTCCTGAATGCCAGTATTTGGGTGTGGGACACAGAATCTGTACCAAACAAGCTCTCTGGTAGATTCTGATGACAAGCCATGATAGTCAGTGATTGTATGGTATGTCTATTTATACCATAGCAGTGTTATACACATTGGGATTGTATCTTCTGAGCATAGTCTTAGGACATTTGCAGGTTTTTCTAAATTATTATTTTTATTTTTTGAGATTGGAGTTGAAGAATGTCACCTCGATTTAAGGGAATAAAGCAGCTTCTGTAGGCACATTTACTCTTAAAAGGAGGGATGAAGGAGGCAGCTCTTTGAAGCCTCGATCAGCAGTTGCTTCATTTCACTAATTAAAGAGCATGAAACTCTATGGATTCAGGCCAGGATGACTGAATGAATGTCTAGGGGTATAAAGGGTGGAGGAATTTGTTTCTTTTGGGCTCAAGGATCAACTCTTACTGGTGTAGGAACTCCTAGAGACGATTCATGGATTTATGTGTATGTGGGGTTAAGAGAGGAAGGCAGAGATGTAACTCTGGCTGGTTAGCTGGCTGGCCTGGTTCTCTTACGAACAATTGTGGGGGAAGATGGGATTTGCTAGAGTAATAACAATGATACCTAATATTGTTTTGAGTGTTTTCTATGTGCAGGCACCATTCTAAGTGTTTACGTGTATTAATCCTCCCCTAAACCTTTTGAAGAAGGTAGTATTATTATCATGCCTGTATTATAGATGAGAAAACTGAGGCCCAGAGAAACTAGAGTTAATGATATGCCTGCTAAAGTAGTTAGGGGGAAGTGTACTGATGTCTACAACTTACTATGCAATAGAACAAAAAAAGAATGGTTTGATGAATGGATAGATGGCGATCTACGTTTTTACATATGATAAAGAAATATAGTAAAATATTAATGGTAGAATCTAGTGGTTGGTATATGCATGTTCTCTGTAAAATTTTTTAAACTTTGGTATATGTTTGAAAAATTTTATAGTAAAATGTTGGAAAATAAGTGAATTGCTCAAGATCACACAGCTAGTAATGGGTAGAGCCAGGATTCTAATCCAGGTAGTCTGGCTCCAAAGTATGTGTTTTTATTTTTTTCTTAATTTTTAAATTTTTTTAAATTTATTTTTTATTATTATTATACTTTAAGTTCTAGGGTACATGTGCATAACGTGCAGGTTTGTTACATACGTATACTTGTGCCATGTTGCTGTGCTGCACCCATCAACTCGTCAGC
>NW_012109186.1:854695-872352 GCF_000951045.1 Mandrillus leucophaeus
AGACAATGGGGTTTTCTAAATATACAATCATGTCATCTGCAAAGAGGGACAATTTGACTTCTTCTTTTCCTAACTGAATACCCTTGATTTCTTTCTCTTCCCTGATTGCCCTAGCCAGAACTTCCAACACTATGTTCAAAGTATGTGTTTTTAATCACTATACTATATTGCTTCTCAGAAGCTTTTGTTTTCCAAGTTTTTAAAGTGAATTCAATTTTTGAAACAGATTGCTCTCTTAAGTTAATTGCTTTTTGTAAGCTTTGCTGTAGAAGCTATGAGACAGTGTAACACAGTCTCTGCCACAAGGAACTCAGGGTCTTGTTGGGGAGAAAAGATACACACATTTGAATCATTCTGAGAGGGGATAAAATAAGGGGGCAGAGCTCTGGAAGCAGGTTGGTGGGAACTTAATTGAAGGCACGGGTTTGGGCACTGGCATTCTCCTCAAAGTTTGGAGGAAAGGAGGAGAATGAGAGCAAGGGTGTAGAGTTTAAGATATTTGAGGTAGGATAGGGAGAGTTTGGGTCCAATAAGACTATCTAGCAGGTATAGCAGGAGATGAGATCATCTGCCAAGAAAGAACGGGTGGAAGCCAGGGTATTAAGGAAAGTGGACAATAATTGAAACTATTGCTTTGGGGAGTGAATATGAGATAATTAGAAATTATGTTGGGTGATAGGCAGTTCCCAGTTGGGGTCAGAGGACAAATATTTACAATGGTTACATTTTCTTTAATCAAATTTTTTGTAGCCTATACAAAACAGAACAGGACAAGGCAGGAAGCAGGATAGACTCAGAAGAAGACAGGAAAAAGACCAAGGAGCCTCAGGTGACTTTCACAAGAGAGTGATAGGGAGGACAGAAAGCTCAGCTTTCTCTGTCTTTGGAAGTCCTGGGTTAACTTTTCTGTTCATGTAAGAATTTGACTATCCTCTTTATCCTGTCACCGGCTCTGGCTACCTTATCTCTCAGGTCTTAGTTCTCTGCTATCTAGACTTTACCCTCAATGCTTGATTGAAACCACCCTCTCAAAGGTCACCAAATCAAATGGCCTTCATTCTGTTCTTATTTCCTTGACCACTTTTCTCTGTACTCACCTTCTCTCTATTAACTCTCCTCCCCCAATTTTCATGACAATATTCTATTGGTTCTCCTTCTACTTCCTGATTGCTCTTCCTCAGTTTCCGTGGTTGAACCATTCTACTTCTCCTATTTCTCAAAAGTAGTTGAGTCTAAGAGTCCATCCTTGGCCCTCTTCCATTCTTATTTTAGAAGGTATTCCTCAGATCTGTGATGGATTCTATTTACTTCTGTGGATTTAACAATGATCTCTTGAGGTGGCTGGCAAGATGGCCAAATAGGAACAGCTCTGGTCTGCAGCACCCAGCGAGATCAATGCAGAAGGTGGGTGATTTCTGCATTTCCAACTAAGGTACTTGGCTCATCTCATTGGGACTGGTTAGACAGTGGGTGCAGCCCATGGAGGGGGAGCTGGAGTAGGGTGGGGCATCATCTCACCCAGGAAGTGCAATGGGTCAGGGTACTCCCTCCCCTAGGCAAGGGAAGTCGTGAGGGACAGTGCCATGAGGAATGGTGCATTCTGGCCCAGATTCTATACTTTTCCCACAGTCTTCAAAACCCCCAGACCAGGAGATTCCCTTGGGTGCCTATGCCACCAGGGCCCTGGGTTTCAAGCACAGAAGTGGGTGGCCACTTGGGCAGACACAAAGCTAGCAGCAGGATTTTTTTTTTTTTTTCCCATACCACAGTGGTGCCTGGAACACCAGTGAGACAGAACTTTTCACTCACCTGGAAAGGGGGCTGAAGACAGGGAGCCAAATGGTCTAACTCAGTGGATCTCATCCCCATGGAGCCCAGCAAGCTTAGATCCACTGGCTTGAAATTCTCGCTGCCAGCATAGAAGTCTCAAGTTGACCTGGGACACTCAAGCTTGGTGCGGGGAGGGGTGTCCACCATTGCTGAGGCTTGAGTAGGTGGTTTTTCCTCACAGTGTAAAAAAAGTTGCTGGGAAGTATGAACTGGGCAGAGCCCAGCACAGCTGGGAAAAACCTCTGTAGCCAGACTGCCTCTCTAGATTCCTCCTCTCTGGGCAGGGCATCTCTGAAAGAAAGGCAGCAGCCCCAGTCAGGGGTTTATAGATAAAACTCCCATCTCCCTGGGACAGAGCACCTGGGGGAAAGGGTGGCTGTGGGTGCAGCTTCAGCAGATTTAAACCTTCCAGCCTGCCGGCTCTGAGGAGCATAGCGGATCTCCCAGCACAGCTCTTCAGCTCTGCTAAGGGACAGACTACCTTCTCAAGTGGGTCTCTGACCCCTGTGCCTCCTGATTGGGAGACATCTCCCAGCAGGAGTTGACAGACATCTCACACAGGAGAGCTCCGGCTGGTATCTGGCAGGTGCCCATCTGGGACAAAACTTCCGGAGGAAGGAACAGACAGCAATCTTTGCTGTTCTGCAACCTCTGCTGGTGATACCCAGGCAAACAGGGTCTGAAGTTGACCTCCAGCAAACTCCAGCAGACCTGCAGGGGAGGCATCTGACCATTAGAAAGAAAGTCAACAAATAGAAAGGGATAACATCAACATCAACAAAAAGGACGTCCACACAGATAACTCATCTGAAGGTCACCAACATCAAAGACCAAAGGTAAATAAATCCATGAAGATGAGGAAAAACCAGCACAAAAAGGCTGAAAATTCCAAAAACCAGAACACCTCTTCTTCTCCAAAAAATCACAACTCCTTGCCAGCAAGGGAACAAAACTGGACAGAGAATGAATTTGACGAACTGACAAAAGTAGGCTTCAGAAGGTGGTAAATGGTGAATAACAAACTCCTCTGAGCTCAAGAAGCATGTTGTAACCCAATATAAGGAAGCTAAGAACCTTGAAAAAAGGTTAGAGGAATTGCTAACTAGAATAACCAGTTTAGGGGAGAACATAAATGACCTGGTGGAGCTGAAAAACACCACACGAGAACTTTGTGAAGCATACACAAGTATAAATAGCCAAATGAATCAAGCAGAAGAAAGAATATCAGAGACTGAAGATCAACTTGATGAAATAAAGCATGAAGACAGGATTAGAGAAAAAAGAAAGAAAAGGAACCAGCAAGTCCTCCAGGAAATATGGTACTATGTGAGAAGACCAAACCTAAGTTTGATTGGTGTACTTGAAAGTGATAGAAGACTTCCCCAATCTGTCAAGACAGGCCAACATTCAAATCCAGGAAATACAGAGAACACCACAGTGACACTCCTTGAGAAGAACAACTTGAAGACACATAATGGTCAGATTCACCAAGGCTGAAATGAAGGAAAAAATGTTAAGGGCAGCCAGAGAGAAAGGTCAGGTTACCCACAAACGGAAGCCCATCAGACTAACAGTGAATCTCTTTGCAGAAACCCTACAAGTCAAAAAAGAGTAGTGGCTAATATTCAACATTCTTAAAGGAATTTCAGGTGCGATGCCTCATGCCTGTAATCCCAGCACTTTGGGAGGCTGAGGCGGGCAGATCACCTGAGGTCTGGAGTTTAAGACCAGCCTGACCAAAATGTGGAAACCCCATCTCTACTAAAAATACAAAATTAGCTGGGCATGGTGGCACATGTTTGTATTCCCAGCTACGTGGGAGGCTGAGGCAGGGGAACCACTTGAACCCGAGAGGTGGAGGTTGCAGTGAGCCGAGATCACGCCATTGCACTCCAGCCTGAGCAAGAAGAGTGAAATTCCATCTCAAAAAAAAAAAAATAAATAAATAAATAAAAAAAAGAATTTTCAACCTAGAATTTTATATCCAGCCAAACTAAGCTTCATAAGTGAAGGAGAAATAAAATCATTTACAGACAAGCAAATGCTGAGAGATATTGTCAACACCAGGCATTCCCTACAAGAACTCCTGAAGGAAGCACTAAATATGGAAAGGTAAAACTAGTTTTTGCAGCCACTGCAAAAACATACCAAATTGTACACAACATTGACACTATAAAGAAACTGCATCAACTAATGGGCAAAATAACCAGATAGCATCATAATGACAGGATCAAATTCACATATAACAATATTAATCTTAAATGTAAATGGGCTAAATGCCTAGTTAAAAGACACAGACTGGCAAAGTGGATAAAGAGTCAAGACCCATTGGTATGATGTATTCAGGAGACCCATCTTATGTGCAAAGACACACATAGGTTCAAAATAAAGGGATGGAGGAATATTTACCAAGCAAATGGGAAAAAAACAAGGGTTGCAATTCTAGTCTCTGATAAAACAGACTTTAAACCAACAAAGATCAAAACAAAGAAGGGCATTACATAATGGTTGAGGGATCAATGAAACACAAAAAGCTAAGTATCCTAAATATATACACCCAATGCAGGAGCACCCAGATTCAGAAAGCAAGTCCTTAAGAGATCTACAGAGAGACTTAGACTCCCACACAAAAATAGTGGGAGACTTTAACACCCAACTGCCAATATTAGATAGATCAACGAGACAGAAAATTAACAAGGATATTCAGGACTTCAACTCAGCTTTGGGCCAACCAGACCTAATAGACGTCTACAGAGTTCTCCACCCAAAATCAACAGAATATACATTCTTCTCAGCACGTCATCACACTTATTCTAAAATTGACCACATAATTGGAAATAAAACACTCATCAGCAAATGTGAAAGAATGGAAATTATAACAAACAGTCTTTCAGACAACAGTGCAATCAAATTGGAACTCAGGATTAAAAACTCACTCAAAACCACACAACTACATGGAAACTGAACAACCTGCTCCTGAATGACTACTGGGTAAATAATGAAAATAAGGCAGAAATAAATAAGCTCTTTGAAACCAATGAGAACAAAGACACAATGTACCAGAATATCTGGGACGCAGCTAAAGCAGTGTTTAGAGGGATATTTATAGCACTAAATGCCCACAAGAGAAAGTGGGAAAGATCTAAAATCAATACCCTAACATCACAATTAAAAGAACTAGAGAAGCAAGAGCAAACAAACACAAAAGCTAGCAGAAGACAATAAATAACTAAGATCAGAGCATAACTGAAGGAGATAGAGACAGGAAAAATCCTTGGAAAAAAAAAATCAACGAATCCAGGAGCTGGTTTTTTGAAAAGATTAACAAAATAGATAGACCACTAGCCAGACTAATGAAGAAAAGAGAGAAGAATCAAATGGACACAATAAAGAATGATGAAGGGGAGATCACCACTATCCCACAGAAATACAAACTACCGTCAGAGAATACAATAAACACCTCTATGCAAATAAACTAGAAAGCGTAGGAGAAATGGATAAATTCCTGGACACATACAGTCTCCCAAGATTAAACCAGGAAGAAGTCAAATTACTGAATACACCAATAACATGTTCTGAAATTGAGGCAATAATTAAGAGCCTACCTACCAAAAAATGCCCAGGACCAGACGGATTCACAGCCAAATTCTACCAGAGGTACAAAGAGGAGCTGGTACCATTCTTTCTGAAACTATTCCAAATAATAGAAAAAGAAGGACTCCTCCCTAACTCATTTTATGAGGCTAGCATCATCCTGATACCAAAACCAGGCAGAGACACAACAAATAAAGAAAATTTCAGGCCAATATCCCTGATGACTATCAATGTGAAAATTCTCTATAAAATACTGGCAAACTTAATCCAGCAGCACATCACAAAGCTTATCCACGACTATCAAGTTGGCTCCCTGCCTGGGATGCAAGGCTGGCTCAACATACATAAATCAACAAACACAATCCAGTACATAAACATAACCAAAGACAAATACCACGTGATTATCTCAATAGATGCAGAAAAGACCTTTGATAAAATTCAATATCACTTCATGCTAAAAACTCTCAATAAACTAGGTATTGATGGAACGTATCTCAAAATAATAAGATCTATTTATGACAAACCCACAGCCAATATCATACTGAATGGGCAAAAGCTGCTAGCATTCCCTTTGACAACCAGCACAAGACAAGCATGCTCTCTCTCACCACTCTTATTCAACATAGTATTGGAAGTTCTGGCCAGGGCAATCAGGCAAGAGAAGGAAATAAAGAGTATTCAAATAGAAAGAGAGGAAGTCAAATTGCCTCTATTTGCAGATGACATGATTGTATATTTAGAAAACCCCATTGTCTCAGCCCAAAATCTCCTTAAGCTGATAAGCAACTTCAGCAAAGTCTTAGGATACAAAATCTACGTGCAATTATCACAAGCATTCCTATACACCAATAACAGACAAACAGAGGCAAATCATGAGTGAACTCCCATTCACAACTGCTAAAAAGAGAATAAAATACCTAGGAATACGACTTACAAGGATGCGAAGGATCTCTTCAAGCAGAACTACAAACCACAGCTCAAGGAAACAAGAGTGGACACAAACAACTGGAAAAACATTTCATGCTCATGGATAGGAAGAATCAATATCGTGAAAATGGTCATATTGCCCAAAGTAATTTATAGATTCAATGCTATCCCCATCAAACTACCACTGACTTCCTTCACAGAATTAGAAAAAACTACTTTAAATTTAATATGGAACCAAAAAAGAGTCCGTATAGTCAAGACATTCCTAAGCAAAAGGAACAAAGCTGGAGTCATCACACTACCTGACTTCAAAACTGGTACCAAAACAGATATATAGACGAATGGAACAGAACAGTGGTCTCAGAAATAATGCCACACATCTACAACCATCCGATCTTTGACAAACCTGACAAAAACAAACAATGGGGAAAGGATTCCCTATTTAATAAATGGTGTTGGGAAAACTGGCTAGCCATATGCAGAAAACTGAAACAGGACCCCTTCCTTATACCTTATACAAAAATTAACTCAAGATAGATTAAAGACTTAAACATAAAACCTAAAACCATAAAAACCCTAGAAGAAAACCTAGGCAATACCATTCAGTACATAGGCATGGGCAAAGACTTCATGACTAAAACACCAAAAGCAAGGGCAGAAAAAGCCAAAATTGACAAATGGGATCTAATTAAACTAAACAGCTTCCGCACAGCAAAAGAAACTATCATCAGAGTGAACAAGCAAACTACAGAAGAGAAGATTTTTGCAATCTATCCATCTGACAAAGGGCTAATATCTAGAATCTACAAGGAACTTAAACATATTTACAAGAAAAAACCAAAAACCCCATCAAAAAGTGGGTGAAGGATATGAACAAACACTTCTCAAAAGAAGAAATTTATGTGGCCAACAAATATATGAAAAAAAGCTCATCATCGCTGGTCATTAGAGAAATGCAAATCAAAACCACAATGAGATATCATCTCACTCCAGTTAGAATGGTGATCATTAAAAAGTCAGGAAACAATAGATGGGGGAGAGGATGTGGAGAAATAGGAACGCTTTACACTGTTGGTGGGAGTGTAAATTAGTTCAATCATGTGGAAGACAGTGTGGCGATTCCTCAAGGATCTAGAACCAGAAAAACCATTTGATCCAGCAATCTCATTGTTGGGTATATACCCAAAGGATTATAAATCATTCAACTATAAAGACACATGTACACATATGTTTATTGCAACACTGTTCACAATAGCAAGGCTTGGAACCAACCTAAATGCTCATCAATGATAGATTAGTGAAAGAAAATGTAGCTCATATACACCATGGAATACTATGCAGCCATTAAAAAAAAAGGATGAGTTCATGTCCTTTGCAGGGTCATGGATGATGCTGGAAAACATAATTCTCAGCAAACTAACACCAGAACAGAAAACCAAACACCGCATGTTCTCACTCATAAGTAGGAGTTGAACAACGAGAACACATGGACACAGGGAGGGGAACATCACACACTGGGGCCTGTCGCGGGATGGGTGGGTTAGGGGAAGGATAGCATTAGGAGAAATACAAATGTACATGACATGACGGGTTGATGGGTGCAGCAAACCACCATGGCACGTGTATACCTAAGTAACAAACCCCCACATTCTGCACATGTATCCCAGAACTTAAAGTATAATTTAAAAATTATAAAGTAAAACAAAACAAAACAAAAAACACAATGATCTCTTTTAAGATGACTCTCAAATGTCTATCTTCAGACCTGACCTTTTTCTTAAGCCTCAGATCCATGTGTCTTATTGACAGGTGGAACATCCACCTAGATGTCACTTAGATATCTCAAATTAAACTTGTCTTAAACTGAGAGTCACTTCTTCAATACATGGGTATCTTTTCCTTCCATTACAGGTATGAGCTCCTGGAGGCTGGAGCTTATCTGCTGGCTCTTTGGCTAGCTTCATCCATGCCTGGCTGAACTAAGCCAGGATTACAATGAAAAGAAGTAATCTTCTCCTTGCAGAAGCCCAAACAAAGACTGGTCTTGTTGGAGGAGTGAATTAATAACAGATATAAAAGAGGGCTAGGTGAAGGTGGGCACTGCTATGTTTTTTACATGAATGTGATTTACAGGCATTGGGCACATTAGCCCTTTTGCTCTCGCCATCCCTAGTCCCGTTACTCTAGTGCTTGCTCATACACACGTGGACTTATGCCCAGACCTTTCTTCTGTCTGCTGGGGAAGCACCTTCCACAGACATTCTTCACATGTCATGTCTGTCAGTCTCAATTTAGATAATCTTCAGACTCAGGGAATAGAGTGGAGGATGGGGTCTGGGAAGAAAATTCGTGTCGTAAACCACCCCATCTTACTTCCTTATAGCACCCTAATCCTTTAACTAGGGACTGACTGTGCCCTGGGGCTGGGGCTGGGGGACTGTGGGCTAAACACTTCTATTCCATACATCCTGTCACTTGTTTTAGGATAGGATTTTTCATTTTCTATGCAAAACGCTATGGAGGCAGGCTAGGGTGTCATTATCTTTGCTTTCTAGGTGATAAAACTCAGGCCTCAAAGGAAGTGACTTGAGGTAGAAGTGGACTTAGAGTCTTGGGCTGCTCATTTCCAGTACAGGGCATTTGCCATTGCCCACATAGCTAAGCCAATAATCAGTTCCTGTGAGGTCCTGGTTGCTAAGTCAGGTAAGCAGTCAGCACTTTTAAGGGAGACACTGCTGGCGCCAGGCTGAGTTGGGATTCTGTTTCCTTTGCTTAGGAGATGATGGGGCAATAGGAGAGCAGGGGCCTGTGAGCTGCTGTGAGAAGGGAAGGAGGTGGATTGGGATTTGGGCCCAGGAATTCTCATCAGAAATCAAACACTTTCCACCTGCTGCTGTCTGAAGTGCCTAACTCCATGATGGAATTTGCGTGCAGACAGTTAGGTTGGACTTTGGAAACAGAGAATGAAAAACGAGTTGCCTTCTTTCTGTTCACAGAGGCCAGCCAAGAGCCAGAGCTTGAGCCAGGCCTCTGGTCATAAACTAAACAACAGAACCAGTTATTGGTTTCAAGTCTGACTGCGTCTTCTTGTAACAACTTTGGAACTTAGGGAGGCTCCCTGGCCCTCTATAAACAAGCAGAAATTTAGAAGTATGGTTGTCAAGATCCCAGATGGAATGAAAGGCATACCCAAAGGTGGAGTGGGAGGCTAAATTGCTGCTTAGAATGTATTTAGTAATTTTATTACTTTAGTTCTCCCATTATGTCTACGAAAAACCTGTTGGGAAAGGTCTGATTTGGGGTATAGAGGTGGTGATTAGGTAGGCAATATCAAGACACTGCGTGTCTTAGAATTGGGGGCTGGGAGCTTCAAGAGATACAACTTCATGCCTGGGCATACCTATAGCTAAACATAAGAATGTCTGCTATGGTTTGAATGTTTATCTCCTCCAGAACTAATGTTAGGGTTTTATTGCCATTGTTAAGGTGTTAGAAAGTGGGAACTTTTGAAAGTGTTTGGGACATGAGGGATCTACCCTCGTGAGTGGACTAGTGCTATTATTGAGGGAGTGGGTTTGTTATCACGAGAGTGGGCTTGGCCCCTCTTACTTTTGCTCTCTCTTGCCTTCTCTTTGCTCTTCCACCATGGGATGATGAAGTAAGAAGGTCCTCACTAGATGCTGGCCTTTTTGACCTTGAATTTACAAGCCTCCACAACTGTGAGCCAGTAAATTTCTGTTTATTAAAAATTACCTAGCCGGATGTGGTGACTTGCACCCTTAATCCCAGCACTTTGGGACGCTGAGGCAGGCAGATAACTTTAAGTCAGGAGTTCAAGACCAGCCTGGCCAACATGGTGAAAACTCATCTCTACTAAAATTACAAAAATTAGCTGGGTGTGGTGGTGGGCACCTATAATCCCAGCTACTTGGGAGGCTGAGGCAGGAGAATTGCTTGAATCCGGGAGGTGGAAGTGGCAGTGAGCCTAGATCGCGCCACTGTACTCCAGCCTGGGTGACAGAGTGAGACTCTGACTAAAAAAAACCCCAAATTACCCAGCCTATGGCATTCAGTAATAGCACACAAACAAACTAAGGCAGTGTCCCAGGAGACTAGTCCTCTAATCAATTCTTGACCGATAGGAGCCGAATATATAATGTGTAGCTTCATTAAGCTCCTGTCTTTGACTCTCAGCTCTTCCACCTACTAACTATGGGACAAAAGGCATGTCTGATCACCCCTCTGTGACTCAATTGCCTTTTCTGTTAAATGAAGATAATGCTAGTCTACCTCAAAGGATTGTTGAGAGAATTAAGTAGCCATAATATATGTGAAACTGTAGAGCCTGGTGCAGATATGAGGGACCAATGTCATTATTACCATGTGATTTTCTGGCTTCCCCTATTAGCACTTGTAGGAGAGAATAAGGAAATCCCCGTATCAAGGGGACATCCAGATGAGTTTATTTGAGTCTGGGCGACCTATAAAGAGGAGAAGTGCATGGTTGAGGGAGACTGGAGCTCTTCCAGCGATGTCTGTTCTGGACGTATATTCATCCTGTCTTCAGGGTGGGGATGCCGAGTCAGGGCTTCAGCTTTGGTCACAACTCCCTCTTTGATGCCATTCTCAGTTGCCTGTTTGCCAGGTTGGAATTTGAGCAGGCAAATAAAACTAAGTTTAGGCATCAAAGTCATATCAAAGACCATTCAGCTTTACATCAGAATGAAGACTGACTGTGTAAACACTTGTTGGGGCAACAATTAACCTAGCTACAGAGGCAGTATAGATCTGGGGAAGAGCATCCAACTAGGAGTCAAGTCAGAGGTCCTGGTCTGGGTCTGTTCCTGATCTGCTGTGAGACCTTGCAGGAGTCTCAGAGTCACATGTGTGTTATCACATGAGAGGGAGTATGTGAAAATATCTCCTAAACTGTAAGGCAGTCTATAAACGGAAGCAGTTATTGTTATTTACATAATGTATTTCAATGTACAGAACTTTTATATTTGTTTTTCTATCCTCAAGTGTGATGCTTTTGGTTGTTAAGGGGACCAGACATGCTGAATTGTCATATACTATTCCATTTATTATTTAAAAAATTGGAAATATAGGATATATTGTTTTTATTCTCATTATCACTTATGAAGAACTGATTTATTCAGTAGTGGAGGTGGACCTTAAGGATCTCTGCCCAGGTACTAGGTTTCTTTTTGAGGTGATGGAAATGTTATAGAATTAGGGAGTAGTGATAAGTACACAAAATTGGGACTATACTGTACACAAAAACTAAGCCACTGAAACTGCCTTAAAATGGAAAGTTTTATCTCAGTTTTAAAAACCTGCAAGAAAAATATCTGTCCAGAAGTCACGTGGGTAATGAAACCTGGGTTTGGAGCAGTGAGAACAGGTCCAGGGCAGGTAAGTCAAACATTGCTTCTTATTGTGTAAATTATGTGCTTATGAGAGATAGGGAAGTCTCTTGGTATGTGTGTGTGTGTGTGGGGGGGGGTGGTAGGGGGGAGAGAGAGAGAGAGAGAGAGAGAGAGAATGTAGACATAAAAGCACATCCCAGAAACAGTCAAGATGGAGTAGCATCAATAACAGCGTGGAAATGGTGGTCAAGAGTAGTTTTGGGGAATCTGCTGGAGGTTCCACTATTGACTCCAGGGATGAGTAGCTCACATTTTCTTTTCTGAGGGGTAAGAGAACCAGTTACTGTTGCAAAGGCAAACTGAGGTTGACCAACCATTTCAGTTTGCCCAGGACTAAGGGTTTTCCTGGGATAGGCAACTTTCTGTGTTAAAATTGTGAATGTCCTAGGCAAACCGCATGCTGCCCTTAAGCCTGTACCCCAGATAGTAGAAAGCATGAAAGGTCCCAAGGAAAGCCCCACAACCTTCTGGTTTAGGTGACAGTAAAAGGTTATCCCTAGTTGGTGTAGGAGAAAACCATTCAGAAGGAAAGCCAGAAAGAAAGAAAAATATTTCTGAGGGATACTGGGCAAGGAAAGCCATTGTCAAGAGGCTGGCACATGGAAAACTGTGTCAGGATTGACAAAGTAGGCCTTTTGGTGTACCTCTGGGGCCTTGGAAGTGATATGGGGTGCCATCCTTTCACAGAGGGTGAAACTTTTGAAAGCAACATCCCAGCAGTTTTGTTACAAAGCACAGCGAATATTCATACAAACTAGGAAATAGGGAAGAATTGGGTTCCTGGCTTACGAATTCTAGAGTGAGATTGGTGGCTTGCTCTATCTTGAGACTGACAGAGGTCATCACACCTAGATCTAAAATGGTCAGCTGAAGTTAGGCTTTCTTGACCTGCATTCAAGACAAGACATCAATTTCAATGTTTACTGAATGTCTATCCTGAACTAGGTGATATTCTAGTGTGTTAGGGATAAAATGGTAAATAAGATTAACATGATCTTTGCCCCCATGGAACTTGCAGACAGATAATCATTTAAGTGCTGCAAAAGAAGTATGGAGCCTGTGAAAGAATACGGGGACAACTAACATGGCCTTGGGAGCCAGGGAAAACTTTCCGGAGGAAATGAGTTGTAAGCATAAGCCTGAAAAAGAAATAAAGACAGGCATCCCAAGCACAGGGAACAACATGGATGAAAACAAAGGAAATAGTAGATACAATTGGAGAATTATGATATGGTCCCATATAGCTGTAGAGTGACGGTAATTTTCCAAGTGTGGTCCACAAACTGTCTATATCAGAATTGCACAGGCTGCTTCTTAAAAATGCAGATTCCCAGACATATTAATCTCTGTAGTAGGGCCTGTGAATCTGCATTTTAACTTGCTGCCTTGGTGATTCTGATGCATTATAATGTTCAGGAACCACTGGGAAGCAGCTATACATTCCTGTATTAAGAAAATGAATGTGGCCAGGTGCAGTGGCTCATGCCTGTAGTCCTAGCTACCTGAGAGGCTGAGGTGGGAAGATTGCTTGAGTCCAGAACTTCAAGGTTATGGTGAGCTATGATCGTGCCACTGCACTCCAGCCTGGGTGACAGAATGAAGCTCTGTCTCTAAAAAAAGAATGTGAATGCACATGCATGTGCATACGTGCATGTGTGTGTGTGTGTGTGTGTGTTGGGGGTTGTACTTAGGAGCTAAGTAGGAGATTAGGTATTGGGGCACCAAAATTGTGAAATACTTGTTTCCAACCTTTTTCATAAGTTAAAACACTGCTTTTCCTAAGGCAAAAATCTCTGGAGCTCAGCTACCCCAGGCCTCTCCCCCAGGGCTGAAGGGATCAATATCTGGGTACACCCGTAATCCATTTAGGGCACGTTGGTTGGGAAGCTCTGCTGTTGGCCATACAAAATAGTATGGACTTTATCCAATAGGAAATGAGGATCCACTGAAAGGTTTTGCGTAGAAAATTATTTGAATTGATTTGTCATTTGGAAAAATTATTCTGTTTACAGAAGGAGATTGGGTTAGAATGGGGCAAGATTGAAGATAGAGAGATTAGTTAGAAGAGGATTTAAATAGCCAAGTTCTGGTCGGGCACAGTGACTCATGCCTGTAATCCCAGCACTTTGGGAGGCCGAGGCGGATGGATCACCTGAGGTCAGGAGTTCAAGACCAGCCTGGCCAACATGGCAAAACTCTGCTAAAAATACAAAAAATTAGCTGGGCGTGGTGGCTTGTGCCTGTAGTCCCAGCTACTTGGGAGGCTAAGACACAAGAATCACTTCAACCTAGGAGGCAGAGGCTGCAGTGAGCTGAGATTGCACCGCTGTACTCCAGCCTGGGTGACAGAGTGGGACTCTGTCTAAAAAAAAAAAAAAAAAAAAAAAGAAAAGTGCCAAGTTCTTTAAATCGTTTGATAAATAAAAATATATTATTTTTTTTCAATGATTGTAGGTTAATAACGCTTTCCTCATCCCCTTGTTTTCCTTTCACCTGATATAATGAGGCACTATTATGAGTGTCAGGAGCTGTAAGGAGAAGAGCTTGTCCTATATTTGAATACAACTGATTGTGAAGGCAAAGATACATCCTCGAATTTGAAGGTTCCTAATTTGGAAATCTGAAAAGCTAAAACTAATGGAATTCTTTCCTTACCTGACTGACTCTGGGATCTGCTCATGAGACCCATCTCAGTGAATGGGAGAGATGAGATCAGAATCCCTTAGGTAGAGTGCCAAATCAGAAGCCAGGAGGATGCCAACTGGTGCATTACCCTGAAGAAGTACCAGAAAGCAATGGATGGCTGACAATGGAGAAGAAGATGCCCAAGGTAAATGGGGCACATTCTGGCTTACCAATTTTCCACTCTGCCAATTCCCTTGGGATCTGTGGACAGTGATTCCTTGCCTTCCATGGATGGCAACCCAGACTAAGGTAATCTCAAGGACATAAAGGGGTCTGCGGAGGGCAGTGGTGTATGATCCTAGGGATTTGAAAAACTACTTGTCTATGAAGCATTTCTCCTTTGGGTGAGGGACTGACTTATTTGGGGAGGAACTGGCTCCTTGAGATGTGCAGTGTGGTCTGACCTCCTGGGGTCAGTATGGCTTGCTCAGAGTCAATCTTCCTACTCTAATTGAGATGTTTGCTGCAGGTAAAAGAAACAGCTGCTGCTTTCTAGAGTAAATTAGTCACAAAGAAACCTGCTCCTTATTCTGTCTCATGGCGTCCCATAAATGCCTGAAGCCCAACCTTGGAGCTGGTATGTACTTTTAATTATTTCAAGAACTGGCATCGCTTGCCTCATAGTAAAAGTGTCATGAAATTACTGTAAGGTTGCATGAGTTTGGGCCATAAATCTTATTCACTTCGGCTATATCTCATACCTTAATTCACTGGAGTATAAATGCCATTTACACTGGTTCTTAGTTCACTTAATCATAATTAAATGACCTCAGAGGGCAGTAATTCGTTGAGGCCCTGGCTTTGATGTGACACAAATAACAAACTTGCTTTGCCATGTGGATGGGTTCCTCCACACTTTTACACTGGCCACAGACCTTGTGGAGCATTTAATGCTGGCTTTTTGGTGTGGGCATGTGCTGTGGTTAGATGGAACATCTGGGCGACAGATGTGGTTGAAGGGACCAGCTAAATGGTCCCCTTTGCAATTTTGTTGCACCATCTTCAGGCCCCTCTAGGACTTCTTAAAATTTCTTTCAGTTCTCTAAAGAATGAGTGTTTGCCCCATGTTGAGCCTAGATAAGAGGTGATGAGGGCAATTCCTTCTTCAGCTCTTTTTCTTTGTTTGTCTTTGTTAATTTTTTTTGAGACAGAGTCTCACTCTGTCACCCTTCCAGGGTGGAGTGCAGTGGCACAGTCTCGGCTCATTGCAACCTCCACCTCTCAGGTTCAAGCGATTCTCGTGCCTCAGCCTCCCAAGTAGCTGGGGCTACAGGTGTGTGCCACCATGCCTGACTGATTTTTGTATTTTTGGTAGAGACAGGGTTTCACCATGTTGGCCAGGCTGGCCTCGAACTCCTGACCTCAAGCGATCTGTCCACCTTGGCCTCCCAAAGTGCTGGGGTCACAGGTGTGAGCCACTACATCAGGCCCCTTCTTCAACTCTTCATCCTTGTGTTATTCTCTTCCTAAATGTCTCCTTCTAAAGGATCAAGTAGCTTAAGGGCTTTCAGACTTCAGCTGCAGGTGTAAAGCTCATTAAACCCACGTCCTTAATCATGATGTGTCGCCTGAGATCCAGACCCTCAAGACAGCTCTGGGACTATTACCATTTGGACACTCCATTTAAGTTGGCAAAACCTTCTCTTCCTATCCAAATGGATTCCTCTCATTTTCTTCATCATCATCAGTGGCAATACTTGAGCTCCCAAATTCTAACCCTTGAAACTTGTGGTAGACATAACAGTGTCCCCTACCCCCATAGATGTCCACATTCTAATCTCCAAAACCTGTGAATGTTAGGGTACACAGCAAAGAGGTATTAAAGTTGCAGATGAGATTAAGGTTGCTAATCAACTCACTGAAAATAGGAGGATTATCTTGGATTATCTAGTTTGACCTAATGTAATCACAAGGGCCTTTAAAAGTGGAAAGGTGAGGCAGAAGGGGAGTCAGAGTCTGAGGGAGATGTGACTATAGAAGAAAGGCATGGAGACATGCAAGGCTACTGACTTTGAAGAAGGAAGGCCGTGAGCCAAGGAAGGCAGATGGCTTCTAGAAGCTGGAAAAGCCAACGAAATGGATTCTCCCCTTGAGCCTCCAGAAATGAATGCAGCCCTGCTGACACCTTGATTTTAGCCAAGCAAGACCTGTGTCCGACTTTTTACCTACAGAACTGTAAGAGAACACATTGTGTTGTTTTAGGCCACCAAGTTTCTGGTAATTTGTTATAGCTGCAAGAGGAAACAAAGACAGAACCCCTCTTCTCTTTCACCATATCTAATTAGATGAGAAATCTTATAATAGTTTTCCAACTACATCTCTCAGATTCTTATCATTATTTCCCTTGGCATTCTCCACCTGCCCACAGTTTGGTTTGTTTCACAAATCCCAAGATTCTTTGCTCCAAATGATCCTATTTAGGAATGCTGGAAAATTTTTTTCTCAAATATGATTTTTATCATATTATTCTTGCCCAGGAATAACTTATGACCTTATATTACATAAACTCTCAAATTCTTACTGTGACCTCCAAGATTTCACCCTTAGAATATGGAATTTATAGGAAAGCACCTTGTTATCTGCAAGTCTTACATGAATGTAAGAAGTTATTATTAAAAATAAGGCACTTCCACATTATCTTGCTTTCTTCTCTGTACAGACAAGCTAGTTTCACACAGAAAAGATTCCAAAACATGATTCCATGCTCATTTTCCACATTATTATTTTGCAAGTGCTATCAAAAGCTCAGTTTTTCATTAGGTTTTTTGTTCCTGAAGGAAAACTTCCTGTTTCAGTTATCTGTTGTTGCACAGTAAACCAGAACTTATTGGCTAGAGCCAACAATCTACTATTTCTCATAATATTGTGGGTTGGCTGGGTGGTTCTTATATTCCAGAGATATTTGTTGGGATCACTCTTTTTTTATGTATAAAGTTTAGTGAGTTTTAGTATACTCAGTGTTGTACAACTATTACGACTATTTAATTCCAAAAGGATTTTATCACCCCAAAATGAAACCTATACCCATTGGCTATCACTTCCCTTTTTTATTTTTATTTTTTATTATACTTTAAATTCTGGGGTACATGTGCAGAATGTGCAGTTTTGTTACATAGATATACACATGCCATGGTGGTTTGCTACACCCATCAACCCATCATCTACATTAGGTATTTGTCCTAATGTTATCCC
>NW_012109186.1:873613-875166 GCF_000951045.1 Mandrillus leucophaeus
AAAGTCAGTGGTAGCTTGATGGGGATAGCATTGAATCTATAAATTACTTTGGGCAATATTACCATTTTCATGATATTGATTCTTCCTATCCATGAGCATGGTATGCTTTTCCATTTGTTTGTGTCCTCTCTTATTTCCTTGAGCAGTGGTTTGTAGTTCTCCTTGAAGAGGGTCTTCACATCCCTTGTAAGTCATATTCCTAGGTATTTTATTCTCTTAGTAGCAATTGTGAATGGGAGTTCACTCATGATTTGTCTGTCTGTCTGTTATTGGTGTATAGGAATGCTTGTGATTTTTGCACATTGATTTTGTATCCTGAGACTTTGCTGAAGTTGTGTAACAGCTTAAGGAGATTTTGGGCTGAGATGATGGGGTTTTCTAAATATACAATCACGTCATCTGCAAACAGAGACAATTTGACTTTCTCTATTCCTATTTGAATGCCCTTTATTCCTTTCTCTTGCCTGATTGCCCTGGCCAGAACTTCCAATACTATGTTTAATTCAAAGGGAATGCTTCCAGTTTTTGCCCATTCACTATGATGTTGGCTGTGGGTTTGCCATAAATAGCTCTTATTATTTTGAGATATGTTTCATCGATACCCAGTTTATGGAGAGTTTTTAGCATGAAGCAGTGTTGAATTTTATCTAAGGCCTTTTCTGCATCTACTGAGATAATCATGTGGTTTTTGTGATTGATTCTGTTTATGTGATTGATTATATTTATTGATTTGTGTTTGTTGAACCAACCTTGCATCCCAGGTATGAAGCCGACTTGATCGTGGTGGCTAAGCTTTTTCATGTGCTGCTGAATTCTGTTTGTCAGCATTTTATTGAGGATTTTATCATTGATATTCATCAGGGATATTGGCCTGAAATTTTCTTTTTTTTTTGGTTGTGTCTTTGCCAGGTCTTGGTATCAGGATGATGCCGTCTTCATAAAATGTGTTAGGGAGGAGTTTATTTATTTCTATTGCTTGGAATAGTTTCAGAAGGAATGGTACCAGCTCTTCTTTGTACCTCTGGTAGATTTTGGCTGTGAATCCATCTGGTACTGAACTATTTTTGGTTTGTAAGCTATTAATTACTGCCTCAATTTCAGAATTTGTTCTATTCAGGGATTCGACTTCTTCCTGGTTTAGACTTGGGAGGATGCATGTGTCCAGGAATTTATCCGTTTCTTCTGGATTTTCTACTTTATTTGCATAGAGCTGTTTGTAGCATTCTCTGATGGTAGTTTGTATTTCTGTGGGACCAATGGTGATATCACCTTTATCATTTTTTTTGTGTTTATTTGATTCTTCCCTCTTTTCTTTGCTAGTCTGGCTAGCGGTCTATCTATTTTGTTGATCTTTTCAAACAACCACTCCTGGATTCATTGCTTTTTTGAAGGGTTTTTTCATGTCGCTATCACCTTCAGTTATGCCCTGATCTTAGTTGTTTCTTGTCTTCTGTTAGCTTTTGAATTTGTTTGCCCTTGCTTCTCTAGTTCTTTTAATTGTGATGTTAGGGTGTTGATTTTAGATCTTTCCTGCTTTCTCTTGTGGGCATTTA
>NW_012109186.1:875371-876888 GCF_000951045.1 Mandrillus leucophaeus
TTTGTCCTAATGTTATCCCTCCCCTAGCCCCCCACACCCAATAGGCCCTGGTGTGTGATGTTCCCCTCCCGGTGTCCATGTGTTCTCATTGTTCAGCTCCCACTTATGAGTGAGAACATGTGGTATTTGGTTTTCTGCTCTTGTGATAGTTTGCTGAAAATGATAGTTCCCAGCTTCATCCATGTCCCTATGAAGGACATGAACTCATCCTTTTTTTATGGCTGCATAGTATTCCATGGTGGCATAGTATTCCATATGTGCCACATTTTCTTTATCCAGTCTCTCATTGATGGACATTTGGGTTGGTTCCAAGTCTTTGCTATTGTGAATAGTGCTGCAATAAACATACATGTGCATGTATCTTTGTAGTAGAATGATTTATAATCCTTTGGGTATATACCTAGTAATGGGATGGCTGGGTCAAATGGTATTTCTAGTTCTAGATCCTTGAGGAATCGCCACACTGTCTTCCACAATGGATGAACTAATTTACACTCCCACCAACAGTGTAAAAGCGTTCCTATTTCTCTACATCCTGTCCAGCATCTGTTATTTCCTGACTTTTTAACGATCATCATTCTAACTGGAGTGAGATGGTATCTCACTGTGGTTTTGATTTGTATTTCTCTAATGAGCAGTGATGAGCATTTTTTCAGGTATGTCTGTTGGTTACATAAATGTCTTCTTTTGAGAAGTGTCTGTTCATAACCTTTGCACACTTTTCGATGGGGTTGTTTTCTTCTTGTAAATTAGTTTAAGTTCTTTGTAGATTCTGGATATTAGCCCTTTGTCAGATGTATAGATTGCAAAATTTTTTCTCCCATTCTGTAGGTTATCTGTTCACTCTGATGATGGTTTCTTTTGCTGTGCAGAAGCTGTTTAGTTTAATTAGATCCCATGTGTCAATTTTGGCTTTAGCTGCCATTGCTTTTGGTGTTTTAGTCATGAAGTCTTTTCCCATGCCTATGTCCTGAATGGTATTGCCCAGGTTTTCTTCTAGAATTTTTATGGTCCTAGGTCTTACATTTAAGTCTTTGATCTATCTTGAATTGATTTCTGCATAAGGTGTAAGGAAGAAGTCTAGTTTCAGTTTTCTGCATATGGCTAGCCAGTTTTCCCAACAGCATTTATTAAGTAGGGAATCTTTACTCCATTGCTTATTTCTGTCAGGTTTGTCAAAGATCAGATGGTTGTAGATGTATGGAGTTATTTCTGAGATCTCCATTCTGTTCCATTGCTCTATATATCTGATTTGGTACCAGTATTGTGCTATTTTGGTTACTGGAGTCTTGTAGTATAGTTTGAAGTCAGGCAGCGTGATGTGTCCAGCTTTGTTCTTCTTGCCCAGGATTGTCTTGGCTATGCAGGCTCTTTTTTGGTTCCATATGAAATTTAAAGTATTTTTTTCCAATTCTGTGAAAAAAGTCAGTGGTAGCTTGATGGGGATAGCATTGAATCTATAAATTACTTTGGGCAATATTACCATTTTCATGATATTGATTCTTCCTATCCATGAG
>NW_012109186.1:878303-900224 GCF_000951045.1 Mandrillus leucophaeus
AATTTCCCTCTCAACCCTGCTTTAGCTGTGTCCCAGAGATACTGGTACGTTGTGTTTTTGTTTTCATTGGTTTCAAAGATCTTATTTATTTTTGCCTTAATTTTGTTATTTACCCAGTAGTCATTTAGGAGGAGGTTGTTCAGTTTCCATGTAGTTGGGCGGCTTTGAGAGAGTTTTAAAATCCTGAGTTCTAGTTGGATTGCACTGTGGTCTGGGAGACTGTTTGTTATGATTTCCGTTCTTTTGCATTTGCCGATGAGTGTTTTACTTCCAATTATGTGGTCAATTTTAGAATAAGTGCAATGTGGTGCTGAGAAGAATGTATATTCTGTTGGTTTGTGGTGGAGAGTTCTGTAGATGTCTATTAGGTCTGCTTGGTCTAGAGCTGAGTTCACATCCTGAATATTTTTGTTAATTTTCTGTCTCGATCTGTCTAATATTGACAGTTGGGTGTTAAAGTGTCCCGCTATTATTGTGTGGGAGTCTAAGTCTCTTTTTAGGTCTCTAAGAATTTGCTTTATGAATCTGGGTGCTCCTGTATTGGGTGCATGTATATTAAGGATAGTTAGCTCTTTTTGTTGCATTGATCCCTTTACCATTATGTAATGCCCTTCTTTGTCTCCATTGATCTTTGTTGGTTTAAAGTCTTTTTCATCAGAGACTAGGATTGTAATCCCTCATTTTTTCTTCTTTTCATTTGCTTGGCAAATATTCCTCCATCCCTTTATTTTGAGCCTGTGTGTGTCTTTGCACATGAGATGAGTCTCCTGAATACAACTTATTGATTGATCTTGACTCTTTATGCAATTTGCCATTCTGTGTCTTTTAATTGGTACATTTAGCTCGTTTGCATTTAAGGTTAATATTGTTATGTGTGAATTTGATCCTGTCATTATGATGCTAGCTGATGATTTTGCCCATTAATTGATGCAGTTTCTTCATAGTGTCGATGATCTTTACAATTTGGCATGTTTTTGCAGTGGCCAGTACTGGTTGTTCCTTTCCATGTTTAGTGCTTCTTTCAGGAGCTCTTGTAAGGCAGGCCTTGTGGATTACTAAATCTCTCAGCATTTGCTTGTCTGTAAAGGATTTTATTTCTCCTTTGCTTATGACCCTTAGTTTGGCTGGGTATGAAATTCTGGGTTGAAAATTCTTTTCTTTAAGACTGTTGAACAGTGACCCCCACTCTCTTCTGGCTTATAGGGTTTCTGCAGAGACATCTGCTGTTAGTCTGATGGGCTTCCCTTTGTGGGTACCCAACCTTTATCTCTGGCTGCCTTTAACATTTTTTCCTTCATTTAAACCTTGGTGAATCTGACAATTATGTGTCTTGGCGTTGCTCTTTTCGAGGGGTATCTTTGTGGTGTTCTCTGTATTTCCTGAATTTGAATGTTGATCTGTCTTGCTAGGTTGAAGAAGTCCTCCTGGATAATATCCTGCAGAGTGTTTTCCAACTTGGTTCCATTCTCCCCGTCAGTTTCAGGTTCACTGATCAAACGTAGATTTGGTCTTTTCACATAGTCCCATATTTCTTGGAGGCTTTTTTTTTCCTTTAATCTTGTCTTCATGCTTTATTTCATTAAGTTGATCTTCAGCGTCTGATATCCTTTTTTCTGCTTGATTGATTCAGCTCTTGATACTTGTCTATGCTTCACAAAGTTCTCATGCAGTGTTTTTCAGCTCCATCAGGCCTTTTATTTTTCTTGAAACTGGTTATTCTAGTTAGCAATTCATCTAACCTTTTCTTTTCAAGGTTCTTGGCTTCTATGTATTGAGTTAGAAAATTCTCCTTGAACTCGGAGCTTGGAGGAATTTGCCATTTCTCACCTTCTGAAGCTTACATCTGTCAGTTCGTCAAACTCATTCTTCGTCCTGTTTTGTTCCCTTGCTGATGAGGAGTTGTGATCCTTTGGAGGAGAAGAGGCATTCTGGGTTTTGAAATTTTCAGCATTTTTGTGCTGATTTCTCCCTATCTTTGTGGATTTGTCTACCCTTGATCTTTGGTGTTGGTGACCTTCAGATGGGGTTTCTGAGTGGACGTACTTTTTGTTGATGTTGATGCTATCCCTTTCTGTTTGTTAATTTTCCTTTACCCATTAGGCCCCTCTTCTGCAGATCTGCTGGAGCTTGCTGGAGGTCCACTCGGGACCCTGTTTGCCTGGGTATCACCAGTGGAGGCTGAAGAACAGCAAAGATTGTTGCCTGTTCCTTCCTCTGGAAGCTTTGTCTCAGAGGGGCACCCACCAGATGCCAGTTAGAGCTCTCCTGTATGAGGTGTCCGTTGGCCCTTGCTGGGAGCTGTCTCTCAGTCAGGAGACATGGAGGTCAGGGACCCGCTTGAGGAGGCAGTGTGACCCTTAGCAGAGCTTGAACACTGTGTTGAGAGATCTACTGCTCTCTTCAGGGTGTGTAAGTCTGCTGAAGCTGCACCCACAGTTGCCCTTTCCCCCAGGTACTGTGTCCCAGGGAGATGGGAGATTTATCTATAAGCCCCTGACTGGGGCTGCTGCCTTTCTGTCAGAGATGCCCTGCCCAGAGAGGAGGAATCTAGAGAGGCAGTCTGGCTACCTAGGCTTTGCTGAACTGCAGAGGGCTGTGCCCAGTTGGAACTTCCCTGGGTCTTTGTTTACACTGTGAGGGGAAGACTGCCTACTCAAGCTTCAGTAATGGTGGATTCCCCTACCCCCAACAAGCTCAAACATCCCAGGTCGACTTCAGGCTGCTGTGCTGTCAGTGAGAATTTTAAGCCAGTGGATCTTAGCTTGCTGGGCTCTCTGGGGGTGGGATTGGCTGAGCTAGAACACTTGGCTCCCTGGCTTCAGCCCCCTTTCCAGGGGAGTGAACGGTTCTGTCTCCCTGGCATTCCAGGCACCACTGGGGTATGAAAAAAAACCCCTGTAGCTAACTCAGTGTCTGCCCAAACAGCCACCCAGTTTTGTGCTTGAAACCCAGGGCCCTGGTGGCATAGGCACCTGAGGGAATCTCCTGGTCTATGGTTTGTGAAGACCATGGGAAAAATGTAAAATCTGGGCCAGAGTGCACTTTTCCTCATGTGACACTCCCTCACGGCTTCCCTTGGCTAGGGGAGAGAGTTCCCTGACCCCCTGTGCTTCCCAGGTGAGGCAACAACCCATCCTGCTTTGACTCACCCTCCATGGGCTGCACCCACTGTCTAACCAATCCCAATGAGATGAGCTGGGTACCTTAGTTGGAAATGCAGAAATCACCTGCCTTCTGCATTGATCTTGCTGGGAGCTGCAGACTAGAGCTGTTCCTTTTTGGCCATCTTTGAGATATTTTGATATAGGCTTGCAATGCATAATAATCACATTGTGGAGAATGGGGTATCCATTCCCTCAAGCATTTATTTTTAGTGTTACAAAGAATCCAATTATATTCTTTTAGTTGTTTTAAAACATACAATTAAATTATTATAGACTATAGTCACCCTGTTGTGCTATTAAATACTACATCTTATTCATTCTATTTTTTGTGCTCATTAACCATTGCCTCCTCTTTCCCCAGACCTCCATTATGCTTCCCAGCCTTTGCAAACTTTCCTTCTACTCTCTATCTCCACAAATTCAGTTATTTTGCTTTTTACATTCCACAGATAAATGAGAACATGCAATATTTGTCTTTTGGTGCCTGGCTTATTTTACTTAACATAATGATCTCCAGTTTCATGCATGTTGTTGTAAATGACAGAATCTCATTTTTTTATGGCTGAATAGTACTCCATTGTGTATATGTACCACATTTTCTTTATTGATTCATCTTTTGATGGACACTTAGATTGCTTCCAAATCTTCGCTATTGGGAACAGTGCTGCAACTAATGTAGGAGTGCAGATATCTCTTCAGTATACTGATTTTCTTTCCTTCAGGTAGGTATTAGTCTGTTTTCATGCTGTTGATAAAGAGTTGAGTATTCAAGACTCTGCAATTTATAAAAGAAAGAGAGGTTTAATGGACTTACATTTCCAAGTGGCTGGGGAGGCCCCACAATCATGGCAGAAGGGAAGGAGGAGCAAGTCATGTCTTACATGGATGGCAGCAGGCAAAGAGAGAGCTTGTGCAAGGGAATTCTTCTTTAGAAAACCATCAAATCTCATGAGACTCATTCACTATCACAAGAACAGCGTGGGAAAGACTTGCCCCCAGGATTCAATTACTTTCACTGGGTCCCTCCCACAACACATGGGAATTCAAGATGAGATATAGGTGGGGACACAGCCAAACCATATAGAGGTATATGCCCAGCAGTGGGATTACTGGGTCGTATGGTTGCTGTATTTTTAGTTATTTGAGGAACCTGAATGTAAGTTATTTTAACAGGGGTGAAATGATATATCATTGTAGTTTTAATTTGCATTTTTTCTGGTGATCAATGATGTTGAAAAGTTTTTCCCATGTCTGTTTGTCATTTGTATGTCTTCTTTTGAGAAATGTCTATTCAAATATTTTGCCCAACTTTTGATCAGATTATTCAATTTTTCCCTGTAGAATTGTTTGAGCTCCTCGTATATTCTGGTTATTCATGCTTTGCCAGTCAGGTAGTTTGTAAATGTTTTCTCCCATTCTTTGGGATGTCTGTTCACTTTGCTGATTGTTTTCTTTGCTGGAGAAAAGCTTTTTAACTTGATGTGATCCTATTTGTTCATGTTTGCTTTGGTTGCCTGTGCATGTGCGATATCGTTCAAAAAGTCCTTGCCCAGACCAGTGTCCTGGAGAGTTTCCCCAATGTTTTCTTGTAGTCGTTTCATAGATTGAGGTTTTAGATTTTAATCTTTAATTCATGTTGATTTGATTTTTGTATATGGTGAAAGATAGTGGTCTAGTTTCATTCTTCTGCATATGGATGTCCAGTTTTTCTAGCACCATTTATTGAAGAGACTGTCTTTTCTTCATCATGTGTTCTTGAAAGCTTTGTCAAAAATGAGTCCACTGTAAATGTGTGGATTTTGTTCTGGGTTTTCTATTCTGTTCCACTGGTCTATGTGTCTGTTTTTATGTCAGCACCATGCCATTTTGATGACTATAGCTCTGTAGTATAATTTAAAGTCAGGTAATGTGACTTCTCCAGTTTTTTTTATTTTAGCTTAGATTAGCTTTGGCTATTCTGGGTCTTTTGTGGTTCTTTATAAGTTACAGGATTGTTTCTTATATTTCTGTGAAGAATGTCATTGGTATTTTGATAGGGATTACATGGTATCTGTAGATTGCTTTGGTGGCATGGATATCTTAACAATATTGATTCTTCCAGTCCATGAACATAAAATATCTTTTCATTTTTTTGTGACCTCTTCAATATCTTTCAGGAGTGTTTTATAGTTTTTATTATAGAGATCTGTCACTTCTTTGGTTAATTCCTAGGTATTTCATTTTATTTGTGGCTATTGTAAATGAGATTACTTTTTATTTTTTTATTATGTTCACTGTTTGCATATAGAAATGATACTGATTTCTGTATGTTGATTTTGCATCCTGTCACTATACTGAATTCGTTTATCAGTTCTAAAAGATTTTTAGTGGAGTCTTTAGGTTTTTCCAAATATCAGATCATGTATTCTGCAAACAAGGATAATTTGATTTCTTCCTTTCCAACTGGGATGCCCTTTATTTATTTCTCTTGTCTGATTGCTCTAGTGAGGAATTCCACTACTATCTTGAATAACAGTGGTGAAAATGGGCATCCTTGTGTTTCAGATCTTAGAGGAAAGGCTTTCAGTTTTTCCCCATTCATTATGACACTAGCTGTGGGTCTGTCATGTAGGGCTTTTATTATATTGGCATATGCTCCTTCTATCCCCATTTTTTTGAAGGATTTTATCTTGAAGGATGTTGAGTTTTATCAAATACTTTTTTTCAGCATCAATCGCAATGATCATATGGTTTATCTTTTTCATTCTGTTAATAAGATGTATCATAGTAATTGATTTGCCTATGTTGAAACATTCTTGTATTTCAGGGGTAAATCCCACTTTGTCATGATGAATGATTTTTTTAATGTGTGTTGAATTTGGTTTGCTAGTATTTTATTGAGAATTTTTGCATCAATATTCATCACAGATGTTGGCCTGTAGTATTCTTTTTTTTTTTTTTTTTTTTTTAATGTGTCTTTGTTAGGTTTTGGTATCAGGGTAATACTCACCTCACAGAATGAGTTTGGAAGTATTCCCTCCTCCTCTAGCTTTGGAATAGTTTGAGGAGGGTTGTTATTAGTTCTTCTTTAAATGTTTGGTAGAATTTAGCAGTGACGCCATCACATCCTGGAATTTTTTTACTGGGAGACCTTTTATTATGGTTTTGATCTCATTACTTGTTATTGGTCTATTCAGGTTTTGGATTTCTTCCTGGCTCAATATTCATAGGTTGTATGTGTCTAGGAATTTGTCCATTTCTTCTAGATTTTCAAATTTATTGCCATACAGGTGCTCATAATAATCACAAATGATCCTTTGAATTTCTGCAGCATCAGTTGTAATGCCTCCTTTTTCATTTCTGATTTTATTTATTTGAGTCTTCTCTCTTTTTTTCTTAGTCTGGCTTAAGATTTGTCAATTATGTTTAACTTATGATTGTTTGCATTGTTTTCTTCATTTTAATTTTCTTTATTTCTGCTCTGATCTTTATTATTTCTTTTCTCCTACTAATTTTGGATTTGGTTTGCTTTTGCTTTTCTAGTTCTTTAGGATGCATCATTAGATTGTTTAATTTTTATTCTTTTTTGATATAAGCACTTGTAGCTATAAACTTTCCTCTTTACTTCTTTTGCTGTATCCCACAGCTTTTGTTATGTTGTATTTCTGTTATTCGTTTCAAGAAGTTTTTCATTTATCTTCTTAATTTCTTTATCAACCCACTGGTCATTCAGGAGTATATTGTTTAATTTCCATGTATTTGTATAGTTTCCAAATTTCCTCTTGTTATTGATTTCTAGTTTTTTTTTTATTGTGGTTACAGAAGACACTTGATATAATTTCAATTTTTTGAATGTTTTAAGACTAGTTTTGTGACTTAACATATGGTTGATCTTTGAGAATGATCCATATGCTGAGGAAAAGAATGTGTATTTTGCAGCTATTGGATGAAATGTTCTGTAAATACCTATTAGATCCATTTGGTCTATAATGCAGTTTAAATCTGATGTTTCTTTATTAATTTTCTGTCTGGAAGATCTGTTCAATGTTGAAAATGGGGTATTTAATTCTCTAGTTAATATTGTTTTAGGGCCTATCTTTATTTCTAGTAATATTTGTTTTATATATCTGGGTGCTCCAATGTTGGGTGCATATATATTCAAAATTGTTATATTCTCTTGCTGAATTGACTCCTTTATCATTATATAGTGTCTTTGTCTCTTCTTACAGTTTTTGTCTTTACATCTATTTTGTTTTATATAAGTATAGCTACTTTTGTTGATTTTTGGTTTCCACTGGCATGGAATATCTTTTTTCATCCCTTTATTTTCAGTCTATGTGTGTCTCTGTAGGTGAAGTGTGCTTCTTGTAGGGAACAGGTCAATGGGTCTTTTTCTTTGTTTTAAATCTGTTCAGTCAGTCTATGTCTTTTTATTGGAGAGTTTGGTCCATTTACATTCAATGTAATTATTGATAAGTAAGGACTTACCTCTGCAGTTTTGTTATGTGTTTTCTTTTTGTTTTGTGTTTTTTTCTTCCTTCTTTCTTTTCTTTCTCTCTTCTCTTTTGAAGATGTTTTTTCTCTGGTGATATGATTTAGTTTCTTGCTTTTTCTTTTTTTTTTTTTGTATCTGTTGTATGTTTGTTTTGGTTTGCGGTTACCATAAGGCTTGTAAATACTGTCTTATAACTCATTATTTTAAGCTGATAACAATTTAAAACTGTTTGCATAAAGAAACAAACAAGCAGAAAGAATACTATTAAAAACTCTCCACCTTAACTTTGTCCCCCTTTAAACTTTTGTTATTTCTATTTCTATCTTATTGGACTATTTCTCAAAAAGTTGTTGTAGTTACTATTTTTGATTGGCTTATCATTTAGTCTTTCTACTGAGGATAAGGGTAATTTATACTGCATAGTTAAAGTGCTATAACACTCTGTGTTTTTCTGTGTACTTACTACTATCTGTGATTTTTGTAACTTCAGGTTATTACTTATTGCTCATTAACATCCTTTTCTTTGTGATTGAAGTACTCCCTTTAGCATATTTTGTGTGATAGGTCTGGTATTGATGAAATCTCTCAGCTTTTGTTAGGGAAAATCTTTATTTCTCTTTCGTGTTTGAAGGCTACTTTTGCTGGATATTATTCTAGGTAAACTTTTTTTTTCCCCAGTACTTGAAATATGTCATGCTACTCTCTCTTGGCCTGTAAGATTTCCACTGAAAAGTCTGCAGTCAGACATATTGGAGCTCCATTGTATATTGTTTCTTTTCTTTTGATTTTAGGCTCCTTTCTTTATCCTTGATCTTTGGGAATTCGATTATTAAATGCCTTGATGTAGTCTTCTTTGGGTTAAATCTGTTTGGTGTTCTATAACCTTCTTGGACTTGGATGTTGATATCTTTCTGTAGGTTTGGAAAGTTTTCTGTTGTTACCCCTTTGAATAAGCTTTTTACCCCTATTGCTTTTCCCACTTCCCTTTTAAGGCCAATAACTCTGAGATTAGCCCATTTGAGGCTATTTTCTAGATCCTGTAGGTGTGCTCATTCTTTTTTCTTCTGTCTCCAGTGACTGTGTGTTTTCAAGTAGCTTCTCTTTGAGCTCACCAATTCTTTCTTATGCTTGATCAATTCTTCTAATAAAGGACTATGATGCATTCTTCAGTATGTCTGTTGCATTTTTCATCTTCAGAATTTCTGCTTGATTCTTTTTTTACTATTTCAATATCTTTGTTAAATTTATCTGATAGAATTCTGAATTCCTTCTCTGTGTTACGCTGACTTTCTTTGAGTTTCCTGAGACAGCTATTTTGAATTATCTCTCTAAAAGGTCACATCTCTGTTTCTCTAGGACTCTGTTTCTCCCTGGTGCCTTATTTGTTCATTTGATGAGGTCATTATTTCCTCGATTTTCTTCATACTTATAGATTTCATCTGGTCTGGGCGTTGAAGAGTTAGGTATTTATTGTAGTCTTTACATTCTGGACTTGTTTGTACCCATCCTTCTTGGGAAGGCTTTCCATGTATATATGTATATATATAATTTTTTAAAATCTTTAAAAAAAATTTTTTTTGAGACAGAGTTTGGCTGTTGTTGCCCAGGCTGGAGTGAAATGGCGTGATCTTAGCTCACTGCAGCCTCCACCTCCTGGGTTCAAGGGATTCTCCTGCCTCAGCCTCCTGAGTAGCTGGGATTACAGGCATGCACCACCACGCCTGGCTAATTTTGTATTTTTGGTAGAGACGGGGTTTCTCCCTCTTGGTCAGGCTGATCTCGAGCTCACGACCTCAGGTGATCCACCTGCCTCAGCCTCCCAAAGTACTGGGATTACAGGTGTGAGCCACTGCACCCGGCCTGGCTTTCAGATATTTTTAAGGACTTGGGTGTTGTGATCTAACCTCTATCTATTTTAGGGGATACTCCACGTCCAGTAACACCATGATTCTTGGAGACTTGTAGAGGTACCACCTTGATGGTCTTGGACAAAATCTGTGAGAATTCTCTGGATTATTGAGCAGAGACTCTTGGCCTCTTCCCTTACTTTCTCTCAAGCAAATGGAGTCTCTCTCTCTCTCTCTCTCTCTCTCTGTTCTGAGCCACCTGAAGCTGGGAGTGGAATGACACAAGGACTCGTATGTCCACCACCACTGTGACTGCACTGGATCAGCCCTGGAGCTAGCATAGCACTGGGTCTTGACCAAGGCCTGCTGTAACCACTCCCTGGCTACCACCTATGTTCACTCAAGCCTGGAGCTCTACAGTCAGCAGTTGACAAAACCAGGCAGGTCTGTGTTTTTTCCTTTAGAACAGTGAGGTCTATGAGGTTCCAGGCAGGTACAGAGGTGTCATCCAGGAGCCAGGAACTAGATTTAAAAACCTTAGAGGTCTGCCTGATGTTCTGTTGTACTGTGACTGAGCTGGCACTCAAACCCCTAGACACAGTTTTCCCCACTCTTCCTTCCCCTTTCCAAAGACAAAGGATCCTCACCTGATGGCCAGTGACACCACAGGCCCATGAGGAGTACTGCCAGACTACCGTTAATATTCCCTTAAGGCCCAAGTACTCTTCAGTCAGCTTGTGGTGAATGCTGCCTGGCCTGGGACTCACCCTTTAGGTCAGTGAGCTCTCCTCTGTCCCAGGGCAAGTCCAGAAATGCTGTCCAAGAGTCAAATCATGAAACTGGGGACTCAGGAGCCCACTTGGTGCTCTACCTCTTGTGGTCATGCTGGTACCTGAGGTGCAAAACAAAGTCCCTTTTTTTTTTTGTCTGCTTTTCTCAAGTAGGGATTCTGTCCCATAGCCACCACAGCTGGTAATGTGCTAGTCTCACCTGGAACCAGCAAATCTCAGAGGCTCACCCAGGACCCTTGATGTAGTACATGGGTATCACTTCTGGTTATTCATGGCCAAGGTCTCTTCAATTAGCAGGTGATGAATGCTGCCGGGGTTGGGTCCTTCCCTTCAAGGTAACAGGTTCCGTCTGGCCCAGGGTGTGTGTAGTATTGTCAGTCAGGAGCTACAGCCTGCAAATGGGGCCTCAGTACTCTGGCCAGTGCCCTATCCTGCTGTGACTGAGCTGGTATCCAAGATGCAAGACAAAGTCCTCCTCGCTCTTCCCTCCCCTCTCCTCAGGTGGAAAGGAGGGATCTCTTTTGGAGCTGTGATCTGTGCAGCCTGTGGTTAGGAGAGGGGTGATGTCAACACTCTCTTAGCCACTCTGGCTTGTATCTCAGTAGGTCACCTGCCCCCTAGTTCACTGTCTCTGGGCTCAATTCAGTACTAGGACTCACATAGGGGTTGCAGTTCTTGCAGCCTACACTGCCTTTTGAGTTTATTTAGAGCCCCAGAGCACTGTAGCCCTCAGTGGCAAGGCTTGCAGAACTCAAGTTTCAACTGCTGTGATTGGCGATTTGTCTCTGGCTAGGGCCGGTTTAAATGCAGTCCACTGGCCAGTGTCAGCTGAATTTGGTCCAGCTTTTCTTTCGCTACAACAGGACAGCACTGTGTTCAATGTTCCACAGTTACTGGGCTCTCCCTCTTCCAGCACACTGAAAGGCTCTCTGCACCCTGCCGCCACTGCTGGGGGTTAGCAGTGGGAAAGGGATGGCTTTGGTGATTCAGCACTGTGTTTTCTACACTTCAGTGCCTCTTTCAATGATAGGAAGCTGAAACCAGACACTATGAGTACTCACCTGATTTTTGGTTCTTATGAAGGTGCTCTCTGTGTGTGTGTGTGTGTGTGTTTGTGTGTATGTAGATAGTTGTTAAATTGGTGTCCTTTTGGGGGGGGACAGTTGGTGGAGCCTTCTCTCCTTCCATCTTGCTCCACCTGGCTCCATATTGTATTTATTTAAATAAACATTAAACAAACTTCCCCAAATGCTGACATTCATACCACTAAACATAAGTATTTAAAATCCCAACTTCACTGTGGTCTATTGAAGACACTGATTCCTTAGACAGCATTAAAAATCATTTTTTTCTTAATTTTTTTTTGTAGAGATAGGGCCTTGCTATGTTTCCCAGGCTGGTCTTGAACATCGGGCCCCAAGCAATTGCCTGCCTCAGTCTCCCCAAAATACTGGGATTACAGGTGCAAGCCACCACGCCTGGCCAACAAGCGTATTTTAAAGAATATATTTTCATCTATAGGTCAGATAAAGCTTTATTAAATGGCAAACATTTTTAACAGTGGAGAAATAAGTTTCAAAAGCAAAAATATTCAGAAGGTCTGCTGTTCAAATAATATTTTTTTCAAAACCCTGTGGAAGAGTATGATAAAATTCATTGAACTGAAAATTCAGTTGAATTCTTATCAACATAAATAACTGGATACAGTGTCCCTTGACACTTGATGTTGGACAATGCATATTTTTCCATTCAAGCATATATTCTACACGGTCATATGTAATACTCCCGCATGTCCCTTCTGTGGAAGGCTGTTTGCTAGCAGCCTATTTTTCTCTTTATTATTGTGGTACAGGGCTCCTTATTTCCCATCACCAGACTGTATGTCTTGGCCAAGAGGTCTCTGATTCAAGTTTATTATATTTTTTTTTTACAATTTTTTATTGTATATATTTTTTTATTTCCAAGGTTTTTGGGAACAGGTGGTGTTTGGTTACATTCGTAAGTCCTGTAGTGGTGATTTGTGAGATTTTGGTGCACCCATCACCAAAATCTATATCAGTATAGACTGTACCCAATTTGTAGTCTTTTATCCCCCACCTACCTCTGACTCTTTCCCTTGAGTCCCCAAAGTCCATTACATCATTCTTTTGCCTTTGCATTCTCATAGCTTAGCTCCCACTTATAAGTGACAACATACAATGTCTAGTTTTCCATTCCTGAGTTACTTCACTTAGAATAATGGTCTCCAATTCTATTCAGGTTGCTGCGAATGCCATTATTTCATTCCTTTTTTATTTATTTTTTTTAATCACTGAATAGTATTCCATGGTATATATACACAACAACTTCTTTATCCACTCATTGATTGATGGGCATTTGGGCTTGTTTCATGTTTTTGCTACTGCAAATTGTGCTGCTATAAACATGTGTGTGCAAGTATCTTTTTTTGTGTAATGACTTCCTTTCTTTGGGTAGATACCCAGTAGTGAGATTGCCGGATTGAATGGTAGTTCTACTTTTAGTTCTTTAAGAAATCTCCACACTGTTTTCCATAGTGGCTGTAGTAGTTTACATTCCCACCAGCAGTGTAAAAGTGTTCCCTTTTCACCGCATCCCTGCCAACATCTATTATTTTTTGTTTGTGGCCATTCTTGCAGGAGTAAGGTGGTATAGCATTGTGGTTTGGATTTGCATTTCCCTGATCATTAGTAATGTTGAGCATTTTTTTCATTTGTTTTTTGGCCATTTGTATAACTTTTGAGAATTGTCTATTCACATCCATTTTTTGATGAGATTGTTTATTTCCTTCTTGCTAATTTGTTTGAGTTCCTTTTAGATTCTGGATATTAGTCCTTTGTTGAATGTAGAGATTGTGAAGATTTTCTCCCACTTGCTGAGTTGTCTGTTTACTTTGCTGATTGTTTATTTTGCTGTGCAAAAACTTTTTAGTTTAATTAGGTTCCACCTATTTATCATTGTTTTTGTTGCACTTGCTTTTGGGTTCTTGGTCATGAAGTCTTTGCATAAGCCAATGTTTAGAAGGGTTTGTCTAACGTTCTATAGTTTTTATGGTTTTGGGTCTTAGATTTAAGTCCTTCATCCATTTTGAACTCAAAAATTTTGTATAAGGTGAGAGATGAGGATCTAGTTTTATTCTTCTACATGTGGCTTGCCAATTATCCCAGTACGATTTGTTGAGTAGAGTGTCCTTTCCCCACTTTATGTTTTTGTTTGCTTTGTTGAAGATCAGTTGTCTGTAAGTATTTGAGTTTATTGCTGGGTTCTCTATTCTGTTCTATTGGGCTATGTGCCTATTTTTATAACAGTACCAAGCTGTTTTGGTGACTATGGCTTTATAGTATATTTTGAAATCAGGTAGTGTGATGCCTCCAGATTTGTTCTTTTTGCTTAGTCTTGCTTTCGCTATGCAGGCTCTTTTTTGGTTCCATATGAATTTTAGAATAGTTTTTTTTTTTCTAATTCTGTGAAGAATGATGGTGGTATTTTGATGGGGATTGCACTGAATTTGTAGATTGCTTTTGTCAGTATGGTCATTTTCACAATATTGATTCTACCCATTCATGAGCATGGAGTGTGTTTCCATTTGTTCGTGTTGTCTGTGATTTCTTTCAGCAGTGTTTTGTAGTTTTCCTTGTAGAGGTCTTTTGACTCCTTTGTTAGGTGTATTCCTAAGCATTTTATTTTATTTTTTTGCAGCTATTGTAAAAGGGGTTGAGTTCTTGATTTCTTTCACAGGTCAGTCGCCATTGGTGTATAGCAGAGCTACTGATGTGTGTACATTAATTTTGTATCCTGAAACTTTGCTGAAATCATTTATCAGTTCTAGGAGCTTTTTGGAGGAGTCTTTAGGGTTTTCTGGGTATACAAACATATCATCAGCAAAGAGCAACAGTTTGGCTTCATTTTTACCAATTTGGATACCCTTTATTTCTTTCTCTTGTCTGATTGCTCTGGCTAGGACTTCCAGAACTGTGTTGAATAGAAGTGGTCAGAGTGAGCATCCTCCTCTTGTTTCACTTTTCAGAGGGAATGCTTTCAACTTTTCCTCATTCAGTGTGATGTTGGCTCTGGGTTTGTCATAGATAACTTTTATGACATTAACATATTTCACTTCTATGCTGATTTTGCTGAGTGTTTTAATCATAAAGTGATGCTGGATTTTGTCAAATGCATTTTCTGCATCTATTGAGATGATTATGTGAATTTAAAAAATTCTGTTCATGTGGTGTATCACATTTACTTACTTGTGTATGTGAAACCATCCCTACATCCCCAGTATGAAACCCATTTGATCATGGTGGATTATCTTTTTGATAGGCTGTTGCATTCAGTTAGCTATTATTTTGTTAAGGATTTTTGCATCTATATTCATCAGCAACATTGGTCTGTGGTTTTCTTTTTTTGTTATGTCCTTTCCTGGTTTTGGTGTTAGAAGGATGCTGGCTTCATAGAATAATTTAGGGAGGATTCTTTCTCTATCTTGTGAAATAGTGTCAATAGGATCATTACCAATTCTTCTTTGAATGTCTGATAGAATGCAGCTGTGAATCCATCTGGTCCTGGACTTTTTTTGTTGGCAATTGTTTTGTTATCATTTCAATCTCACTGCTTGCTATTGGTCTGTTCAGGGTTTCTACTTTTTTCTGGTTTAAGCTAGGAGGATTGTATATTTCCAGAAATTTATCCATCTCCTCTAGGTTTTATAGTTTATGTGCATAAAGTTGTTCATAGTAGTCTTCATGGCGTTTTGTATTTCTGTGGTGTCAGTTGCAGTATCTCCTACTTTGCTTCTAATTGAGCTTATTTGGTTCTTCTCTCTTCTTTTCTTGGTTAATCTTGCTAATGGTCTATTATTATTTTTGTTTTCAAAGAACCAGCTTTTCATTTCACTTATCCTTTGTATTTTTTTTTTGTTTGTTTCAATTTCATTTAGTTCTTCTCTGATCTAGGCTTTTCCTTTTATTCTGCTGGGCTTGGATTTGGTTGGTTCTTGTTTCTCTAGTTCCTTGAGTTATGACCTTAGATTGTCTTTTGTGCTCTTTCAGACTTTTTGATGTAGGCCTTTAAGGTTATGAACTTTCCTCTTAGCACCACCTTTGCTGTATTTTATAGATTTTGATAGATTGTGTCACTATTAAGATCATTCAGGGGCAGATTATTTAATTTCCATGTATTTTCATGGTTTTGAGGGTTCCTTTTGGAGTTAATTTCCAATTTTATTCCACTGTGGTCAGAGAGGGCAAGTGATATAATTTCAGATTTCTTAAATTCATTGAGACTTATTTTGTGGCCTATTATATGGTCTATTTTGGAGAATATTCCATGCAGTGATGAATAGAATGTATATTTTGTGGTTTTTGGTTGAACGTTTGGTACATATCTGTTAAGTCCATTTATTCTAGGGTGTGGTTTAAATCCATTGTTTCCTTGGTGACTTTCTGTCTTGATGATCTGTCAAGAGCTGTCAGTGGAGTATTGAAGTCTCCCACTATTACTGTGTTGTTGTCTCTCTCATTTCTTAGGTGTAGTAGTAATTATTTTATAAATTTGGGAGATCCAGTGTTAGGTGCATGTATATGTAGGACTGTGATAGTTTCCTGTTGGACAAGGCCTTTTATCATTATATAATGACCCTCTTTGTCTTTTTTAACTGGTATTGCTTTAAAGTTTGTTTTGTGTGATATAAGAATAGCTACTCCTGCTTGCTTTTGGTGTCCTTTTGTGTGGAATGTCTTTTTCTACTCCTTTACCTTAAGTTTATGTGATTCCTTATGTGTTAGGTGAGTCTCCTGAAGGCAGCAGATACTTGGTTTGTGGATTCTTATCCATTCTGCCATCCTGTATCTTTTAAGTGGAGCATTTAAGCCATTTACATTCAATGTTAGTATTGAGATGTGAGGTACTATTCTATTCATCATGCTATTTGTTGCCTGAATACCTGGTTTTTTTTTTTTCAGAGTTTATTGTGTTGTTATTTTATAGGTCCTGTGAGATTTATGCCTTAAGGAGGTTCTGTTTTGATGTGTATTTCGAGAATCTGTTTCAAGATTTAGAGCTCCTTTTACCAGTTCTTGTAGTACTGGCTTGGTAGTGGTGTATTGTCTCATAATTTGTTTGTCTAAAACAGACTGTATCTTTCCTTCATTTATGAAGTTTAGTTTTACTGGATGTGAAATTCTTGGTTGATAAATTGGATGTCAAATTCTAAGGAGGCTGAAGATAGGGCCCCAATCCCTTCTAGCTTGTAGTGTTTCTGCTGAGAAATCTGCTGTTAATCTTACGGGTTTTCCTTTATAGGTTACCTTGTGCTTTTGCCTCACAATTCTTAATATTCTTTCTTCCATCTTGACTTTAGATAACCTGATGGCTATGTGCCTAGGTGATGATCTTTTTGTGATGAATTTCCCAGAAGTTATTTGAGCTTCTTGTATTTGAATGTCTAGATCTCTAGCAAGGCTGGGGAAGTTTTCCTTGATTATTCCTCTCAAATATGTTTCCCCAACTTTTAGATTTATCTTCTTTCTCAGGAATGCCAATTATTCTTAGATTTGGTCGTTTAACATATCCCAAACTTCTTGGAGGCTTTATTCATTGTTTTTTAAATTCCTTTTTCTTTGTCTTTGTTTGAGCTCTGAAGTTCTTTCTTCTGCTTGTTTGATTCTATTGCTGAGATTTTCCAGTGCATTTTCCATTTCTATAAGTGTGCCCTTGCTTTCCAGAAATTGTGATTGTTTTTATTTACTCTATCTATTTCACTGAAGATTTCTCCCCTCATATCTTGTGTCAGTTTTTTGATTTCATTAAATTGGACTTCACCTTTCTCTGGTGCTTCCTTGATTAGCTTAATAATCAATCTTTTGAATTCTTTTTCTGGCAAATCAGGGATTTCTCCTTGGTTTGGATCCATTGCTGGTGAGCTAGTGTGATTTTTTGAGTGTGGTAAAGAGCCTTGCTTTATCATATTACCAGAATTGTTTTTCTGGTTCCTTCTCATTTGGGTAGCCTATGTTAGAGGGAAGATCTGGAGCTCAAGGCTGCTGTTAAGATTCTTTTGTCCCATGAGGTGTCCTTTGATGTTATATTCTCCCCCTTTTCCTAGGGATGTGGCTTCTTATGCACTGAACTGTAGTTATTGTTATTTCTCTTTTGGGTCTGGCCACCCAATGTGGTTACCAGGTTCCAGGCTGGTACTGGGGGTTGTCTGTCACAGCACAGAGTCTTGTGATGTGAACCATCTTCCAGTCTCTCAGTCATGGATAGAAGCACCTGCTCTGGTGGAGGTGGCAGAGGAGTGAAATGGACTCTGTGAGGGTCTTTAGTTGTATTATTGTTGCTTATTGCACTAGTTTTGTTGGCCTCCTGCCAGGAGGTAGCACTTTCAAGAGAGCCTCAGTTGTGGTAGTATAGGGAGGATCATGCAGTGGGTGGGGCCCTAGAACTCCCAAGAGAATATGACTTTTGTCTTCAGCTAACAGAGTGGGTAGAGAAAGACCATCGGGTGGGGGCAGGGTTAGGCATGTCTGAGCTCAGATTCTTCTTGGGTGGGGCTTGTTGCAGCTGCTGTAGGGGATGGGGTATTGTTCCCAGGTCAATGGAGTTATGTTCCCAGGAGGATTATGGTCACCTCTGCTGTGTCATGCAGGTCACCAGGGAAGTGGAAGAAAGCTGGCAGTTACTAGCCTCACTCAGCTTTTGTGCAACCCGCGTTCTGTCTAAGACACTTTGCATTTGGTTAGAATTGTTATGAAGTTCAGCTGGAGGTTCCCTTCTCCTTGTATTTTTCCGGTTTCTCTGGTAGCCCTCCCCAAGGACTCCTGTGAGACAAAGTCAGACATGCCTTCTCTGGGGACTAAAAGAGTCCACAGGACTCTTCTCCCTGCTTCCTCTACTCCTGTATTTCACTTGGCTCTCTAAATGATCTCAGCTCCAGGTAAGGTCAAATCCTTCTCCTGTGATCTGGACCTTAAGATTCCTCAGTGAGGGTGTGTGATCGAGATCCCCCTTTCCCACTTTCCCACTTTGGGCACTCACAGTATTTCGGCTGTCTCCTGGGTCCTGCAGGAGCAATCCACTCCCTTCAAGGGGTCTGCGGATTCTCTCAGCTTTCCTGCAGTAGCTCTTGAAGCAAAAGTTCATGATGTGAGTCTCCACATGCTGTTCTGTCGGTCTGAATAGGAGCTGCGATTTAGTCCTGCCTGTTATCCGCCATTTTTTTCTCCTCTGATTCAAGTTAACTTTCTCAGCAACACCAGTATCCCAGATTCCTGTGAAGTGGATCTTGAATTCATAGCAGCTTTTGTTTTTATGTAAAAGTGGACTGGCTAAACAATCTCATATTCCATATATTCTTCTGTCATTTTTTACAATGACAACATCTGTTCCCATATGTCATATGTCCAGCTGCATGACTGGCATCACCTTCAGAAGGATGTGGCTGGTCCCACTGTCTCTGCAGCACTGCAGACAGCACAACACTGAGGTGGCCATCACACAGAGACCACTGACTCTGCGGTCCTTGATCTTTTATCTGTCTCTATAGATTTGCCTTTTCTAGAACGTCATGTAGTTGGAACCATACAGTATGTAGCCTTCTCAAATTGGCTCCTTTCATTTAGCAATATGCTTTTAAGGGTTCCTTTTGCTTTTGTTGGCATTTGGTGGCAGAAACAGGCCAAGGATACACCTGATGAGAGACTCAGGGTTTTCTCCCTCTTGAAATTTCCTCCAGGCATTGTTTTTGGAAGACATTTGAATACTTTTCACGAAGAGCCCAAACAACATGGGAGAATAAGCAGACGATTGTGCCAGCCGGCTGGATGTGTCTGGCTAAATTCTGAATAACAGCTCTGGTATATTGTTAAAGTAATTGTCCCTAGTGAATCATGCCTCCCAGTATCTGTGTCTTTTTATGGTTCTTTCCACACTGACACTTGGCCAAGTGACTTGCTTTGGCCGTCGAAACATTAGTACATGAGATACAAACAAAATCTTAAAAAGCCCTTGTGCATAGGAATTGTCCTCTTTTACTCCTGGGAACTCTTGGGACACATATGAAAAAAGACTAGGCTGGCCCCTTTGAGGATGAGAAACCACGCTAAGAGAGAGGCTCAGCTAACAGAGAGCACCAAGTGCCACACATATGAATGAGGCCATCTTAGACCACCCAGCCCCAGCTGAGCTATTGGATAAATATTGTCATATGGTTGACCCAGGAGAGTCCAGCAGAAGAAGTACTCAGCTGAGTCCAGACCAAATTCTTCATCCCTAATATTTGTAAGAATTATAAAATGATTATTTTACACCACTAAGTTTTGAGGTGGTTTATTACATAGCAATAAATAATCACTACAATAATGATCTTAATTTGAGTTACCTGTTATGGACCATCAGCTAAAACTGACCTGCCTGTACATGTGTTGACAGGATCTAAGTATAGAGAAATTAAACACACTGAGGGTGCAAAAAATTTACATTCTTTTGAACTTAAGAAATATTCTTAAAGACATTTCACTTTTTTGAACTCTAAAAACATCTTCCTGTTAATTTCTTTTGCAGCTCATTAGTCACTTAAGTCTGTTTCTCCTCCCCACCTTGAAGTAATTTTCTTGTTGAAAACCCTCTTCCTTGGAAGCTGGTGATAGTGCTAACTTTCTTTAGTGTTAAATTGGTTTGCCCAGAGATGGCAGGCAGCATCATGTGCATGCTCACCTATATGGTACTGACTTTGTGTCTATGACAAGGTTATTTGTTTGTACCAACCTTTTATTTTTCAAATCTACATCCTTTGCATACTGCCATTTTAAGTCTGATTATAATTATTTGTTGATATTGTCTATCTGTTTCCAACTAAGGGCAGAAGTGCTACAAAGTGATAAAAAGAGCACACCCTGGGGTCAGACTTCATGGGTTTTTATTGAAGTTCCCCTACTTACTGTGTGGCCTTGAAAAAATTACTTTACTTTATTGTGCTTTAGTTTCCCACTCTGTAAAATGAGCATATAACCCGTCTCATAAGGCTTAGAAGTTTAAAATGATGTAATTGACACAAGGCACTTATAATGGTGCCTAGCACATATTCTCCACCAGTGTTTGCTGTTATTATATAAAGGGACAAGGTCTCAGAGCCTGAAGGCAGCTTGAAGCCAGGCCTCTCTTCGAGAAAACTTTTAGAAATTAGACTGACTTTAATAAGACCCGACCGTGGACAAAATCCTCTGTTAAGGGTACAAAAGCATACCTTTCTAAGGGAGCATGACTACCTGACATTCTGCTCCTATGCTGAGGCCCTTGTAATATTATTCAGTAAATATGTCCTTATTATAAATTGTTTGCTGTGTGCCTGCTATGAATAATATGGAAAATCACTGTACATCATTATTTTTCTTAAGGAGCTTCTGGGAAAAATTAAATAACTAACAAAGACAGAAGTACAGGATATGTTACAGGTCAATCTATGCTAAGTGCTAAGTGACAGTAAGTGTTGTAGAAGTTCAGAGAAAGGAGAGATCCTTGAGACTAAAGGAGGAAAGGTAGGCTTCCTAGAAGAACTAAAGGTTGAGTTGGGCCTTAAGGATTTATTAGGTAGAAAGGAGAAGGAAGTCATTACAGGCATGGGGTACATCTTAAGCAAAGCCAAAGAGGCTGATGTAGTTAAGTGAATTCAGATAACTGATGAGATCAGTAAGGCTATCTTAATGATCCTCTTAATGATCAACTTGCAGTGTTTGAGTTTTCTCCATAATTAAACTCCCCCTTGTTTTTTTCTTCTTCTTCGCTTACTCCAGCACAACTGGTTCTGCACAGATCCTCTGTCTAACAAGACAGCATTGTGGAAATTTATTTGGCCTGACAGGTAGAAAGGTTGATCAGCTCAAGTCCAAGCTCCCAAAGGGATGTTACAAAGTTCCTATCTGGCTGTCAATGTTCTGTGTATATTGAAGCATGCATTTGTAGTTCATTGTATAAAATAAAATGAAGAAAAAGAAAGAGCATGGTTTCTGTAAGAAGTTTGGCGCTTTGGAGAAGAAAGGGATGGCTTCTGTAAGCTGTCTGTGGCAGAAATCAGGTTCTAAAGCTGATTAAATCTCTAGGATTTGTAAGAGACAATTTTGAGCAATGAAAGGCAAATTATCTTTTACACAGCCATGTGCTCCAAAGAGCAGGGAAATTAGGTAGGAGAGGAAAGAGGTGGAGAAAAAAAATATCCCAACAGGAAAGCAAAATCACAGGGCGTCATCTATAGACATTCTGGAGCATCCAGCCTAAGTAAACATATAGAATTGTGATGTGGTGGACATGTTTCTTTATTCATCTGAAACAGAGTGAAAGCAGAGGAGACTCATATGGAGCCGAAAGCAGTTATTCCTCTGTACAAAAAAGATGCAGGGCAAGTACTTCGGAGGTTCTGAATTCTAAGTGAATGAATACTAAGAAAACCACTCATCACTTTCTTGAGGTTTCGAAGAATGTGGAGCAATAGGAATGGACTAGTCACAAAGCAAAACAAAAATGTAACTTTCTTTCTCTCCCTCCTTCCTTCCTTCCTTCCTTCCTTCCTTCCTTCCTTCCTTCCTTCCTTCCTTCCTTCCTTCCTTCCTTCTTTCTCTCTTCCTTTCTCTCATTCT